>NC_141904.1:81948294-82183544 GCF_057802395.1 Ceratotherium simum simum | reverse complement strand
GGTCTGAGGCAGAGGGAGGACTGGAAGCAACTCCAGTTGTTCTCTGCCCTGCAATTCTGGCTGAGCTGCTTCCTCTCGGCCTGGTTCCTCTGCCTCCACAGCGTGGAGTAATCCCTGTGGCACAGGTCATTGTGAGGCTGGGTGAGGTGGTGGGTTTGAAGTGCTTGGCATCATCCCTAGCACCCAGTAGGTGCTCATTAAATGGCAGGTAACCTAATAGCCTGTCAATAACGGTCATCGAGAGGTGAAGCACACAGGCCCAGTTGCCTCCATGCTCCTCACTTCCCCATCCTCGGCAGACAACTTGGGTGGGGCCAGGCGGCTCCCCGTCTGCCATGGTGTCTTGATCTTGCTCCCAGAGAGTGAGGGCCGGAGGTGCAATGGCGACGATGACATGAGGCTGGAAGGTGCGCCGGGCAGCGGCCAAAGTGCGCCATGTTGATGCCTTGATCAGCTCGGAGAGGCCCGACCTGCTGCCCGACTTCCATCTGCTTACCCTGGGCGCGGCCGGCGCTCAGCTCCACCGCTTCAAGGAACGCGAGGAGAAGCGTCAAGGCTGATGTCTTTTGGAGCTTACATTGTGCTGCTTTAGTAAACCCGGCCCCGAAGAGATGAGCTGGAGGCCGAGGAGGAGCCCACCCAGACTGGCAGCAACCTAAACATACTGCACGAGGGCGGGTGGGCATGCCTTCACCTCTCTCCCATCCCTCCACCCCACTCATGGCTCACCATCCCACCTGCTCACAAAGCCCTTCCATCCACCCGTCTTCCCCATCCTTCTGCCACCACCCTTCTGGCATCTATCCACCCACTGGAAGTAAAAGTGCGTATTGACCACTCTACTGTGTGCCACTGGCCCTCTGCATTAGGTGCTGGGGCACATCGGAGAATCAGACCAGATGGGAGTCCCTGCCCCGGACCCACACAGGGCTGGGGGCAGATATGAATAAAGACATTGAATAGAGGCTTCCAGGAGCCCTGAGGAGAAGGAGTTTCACGCCCTTTATTCAAGGTCCTGGAAGCCACAGTAGGGGAATTATAGGATCCCATTTACATTTGCAAAAGCTCACTCTGGCTGCTGTGTGGGGAATGGACTGTAACAGGGTGGGCGGGAGTAGGTGCTGAGAGACCTGCAGGAGGTCACTGCAGCTGTCCAGGAGAAAGGGGTGGTCCCTTGGACTGGGGTGGTAGGGGCAGAGAGGAGGTGAGACTCAAGAGTTAGTTCTTGGAGTCTTGCTGATGGATTAGTGAGGCACGGGGAGATGTCACGCAAAGTTCCAGGCTCTGGCTAAAGCATGAAATACACTTCCCGAGATGGCAGACAGTGGAGTAGGGGATGTCTAGAGTTCTGTTCTGGACATTTATGTTCGAGGTGCTTGGATGCCCGAGTCGAGATGTCGGGCGGGCAGGTAGCACACTAGCCTGCGGTTGGAGGTGTCGAGCTGGGGTTATTGCTTGGCTGGAATCTGAAGCTCAGGGAGCAGATGAACTCATCTGGGAGAGAATCTGGCTAGGGAAGGAAGGGGCCCCAGTGCTTCCCCTCACAGGGTGTAGGGGCGAGAGCCAGACTGCCTGGGTGACCTTGAGTGAGTTACTTAGTCTCTCTGTGTCTGTTTCCCTGTCTGAATAGTGGGCCCCAGCATAGTGCCTTCCTCAGAGGGTCTGAGTATGGAATCGGGGGCCTGGTACACAGCGAGTGATGGGAAGCTTGGGATGGAGTGATCCTCTCCATGCTGGGGGTTCTCCATGGGCATGCACCTGGGCACAGCCCCCCAGTAGTGGTGGGCTGAGGTTTCCTGGCTGGTCCCTGATGTCCCCCCACCTGCCTACAGGTGCCCCTTGTGATCAAGGCCCTGCAGCGGCAGCAAGATCAGAGTGTCAGGGCCCGCCAGGGCTGCTTCAGCCTCCTCACTGAGCTGGCGGGCGTCCTCCCTGGCAGCCCTGGCCAGAGCACATGCCCGTGCTGGTAGCAGGTAGGATGGACTGGAACCCAGGTGTCTGCTGTCCTGGGCCTCTTCCACGACCTGGGCCCAAGCCCCAGTCCTGGAGGGTGCCCCTGTTCAGGAACCTATGGTGGCTCCCACTGCCAGCGGTTAGAACAAGGCTGGGGTGCAGGCCCTACTTCCTGGGTTCACGTGGGTTCCCTCGCCTTGCGTCCCTCAGCCCTGGCCCCAGCCAAGCCCTCCCCTCTTGTAATCTGCTGCATCAGAGCCCAGCTGCCTTGGGCCAGCTCAGATGCCTGTGGGAGCTCCACCCCCGCATCCAGGGAGGGCTGTGTTGGGTCAGGGTCTGTGGCCCTGTAACCTTTGCACCCACCCCACATGCCTCATCTTCCTCGCTGGCAGCGGCTCCAGCTCCTCCACCATCCGGAGGGACTCCTGGCCTTCCTGCAGGGGCTCCTGGAGCAGGAGCCAGCCAAGGCCTTCCACCCACACCACCTGTGATGGCCTGCGTGGCTGACCCTTTCTGAGATCGCGGCTGAGGCCCTGCTCGTGCTGCAGGAGCTGCTGTGGGCCCTGTGGCCAGCTGGACAGGCCTCAGGCGCTGGACCCCGAGCCATACATTGGAGACATGTCTGCCGCCACCCTGGCACAGCTCCGTGCCACTGACCTGGACCAGGAGGTGAAGGGCCGAGGCTATGTCCTGCATGGGCCACCTGGGTGACCTGCTCAAGGATGACCTGAAGCCTTAGCTATTGCTCCTCCTGGACCGCCTGTGGAATAGAGATAACCCGGCTGCCGCCATCAAGGCATTGGCGCTGGTGGCCGTGTCCCCACTGTGGCTTGACCTGCAGCCCATCCTGGCCGAGGCACTGCCCACTCTGGCCTCATTCCTGTGCAGAACCAGCGGGTGCTGCGGCTGGCCACACTGGCTGCCCTGGATACCCTGGCCCAGAGCCAGGACCACAGCCTCCCTCCGTCCAATCCACCACGGGCTGTACTGGCCGGAGCTGCCCGCCCTGGTCGGCGAGGCGACATGCCGCGTGGCCCAGCTGGCTGTGGGCTTCCCTCACCCACGGTGACCCAGGCCCAGCCGGCCTCTTTGGCCGAGGTCAGCAGCCCCGTGCTCGAGAGAGCTGCTGCGGCTGCTGCCGCCTTGCTGCCAGCAGGTGTGCTGGCGACCGCGGAAGGCTTCCTGCAGGCTCTGGTGAGGACCCGCCCCGATCGTGGACTCGCCGAGCTCATCAGCCTGCTGACTGCGCCGGTTTACGACCAGGCTGTGGATGGCGGGCCCGGCCTGCACAAGCAGGTGTTCCACTTGCTGGCTCGGTGTGTGGCAGCCTCGCAGCCGCCTGTCCCCAAGAGCCGGCAGGCACAGCTATCGGCCTGGTCTGTCTTGCCAGGTCCCCCCACTCCAGCATGGCTGTCAAGGTCCTGGCATTCCTGTCACTGGTTGAGGTGGGCCAGGTGGCTGGACCGGGCCCCCAGCGGGAGCTGAAGACAGGGCTTCTGGAGGCCTTGGGGTCACCAAGTGAGGACGTGAGGGTGGCTGCCTCCTCGCGCTAGGCTGCTTGGGCACTGGGAACCTGCCCGACTTCCTGCCCCTTCCTGCTGGGGCAGATGGAGGCCGAGCCAGCGCGGCAGTACCTGCTGCTGCACTTGCCCAGGGAGGCCCTGGGGGCCGCCCAGCCCGACAGCCTGAAGCCCTATGCCGAGGCCATCTGGGCCCTTCTGTTCCAGCGCCTGCGGCGCCGAGGGAGGGCACCAGGGGTGGTGGCCGAGTGCATTGGGAAGCTGGTCTCGTGAACCCTCCGTTCCTTCTGCCCGATTCAGGAGCAACTTGCGGCAGGTAGGGGCACAGGTGTGGGCACAGGTGGCCCAGATCGGAGGTGGGCAGTTTGCTTCTGAGCATCTGAGTGGCCCACATGGTGAGCTAGTTCATGTGACTGGGTCTGCAAGTCAGGTGTGTATGAGATCAAGGCAGAGGAGCCGTGACAACAGTGTTTCCTGAAACCTACAGGCCTCCTCTTGGGGGACCCTCTGGGATGGAGGACACAGAATCCTTAGTATGTCCCTGCAACAGTAAACTTTTCATGATGCCATTTTCGGAATCCTTGGTGTGGACAGCAGCCTTGTGCTCCAGGCAAAGGTTAAAAAAGCAGTTCTCTGAGGGGCCAGATATAGCAGCCAGCAGAGAGTGCAGCTCTCTTGGGCTAGCTTGAGCCCGGAGCAGATGTGAATGTAGAGGAGGATGGGACGCCATGCCCCCAGGGCTTGGGGAGGCCAGGCAAGAACTGGGGGCAGCGCAGGTTTTGTGTGGTCAGGTCAGAGCACCGTCAGGGGGTTCTGCAGCTCGGGGAGGAAGAAAGCCGGGAGGTGGGGCTGTGGGGCTCTCGGGCAAGAGAAAGCCCCTGAGAACAGAAGCCCTCAGCCTTGAGCCGGTCAGCTGGTTTCCTGAGAGGGTCAGTGGGTGTGTTAGTTGACATAATGCAGGCAAAGGGCTTGGTGTGGTGTGTGGTACCTAATTAATACTGTTAATAACTGCCCTTGTAGCTGTGTTCATGATTATGTTAGGCCCTTACTGGGTTGCTGGCTTTATAATGAGCACTCTGTGGCCCTCACTGCTGCGTGGACAGGAAGAACACATTGAGGACATTGCCTGCTATGTGCACAGGGCTCTTCACCAGAAACCGTGAGAGGCGGGAGTCTCATGAGGCACAGCCCTGCCTCTTCTAGGCTCTGGTTCATTGCTAGCTCATGCACACTGTTGCACCAACCAGCCCCTCACATTTCCTTTTTACCACCGGCTGCTGGGAAGCTTACAGCCAAATTAGTGGCCTGCTTCTAGCAAGTTCATGGGACTTCCCTGGTGCCTCTCCCGCACACCCCTCACTCCAGTCTCCATCTCACTTCCCTGTCGGTGTTTTCCCTTGGCTTTGTTTCTCTTATTTTAAATTTACCTAATCCTATTCTAGTGTGCATATCTTCATCAGCCACCCCAAATCTTCTTCTGTGCTTTCTTCACATAATGGGAATTCCCCTCCCTTTTTTCCGTTTCTCTACTCAGAAAGCAAGCAGAAAAGCAAAATTAAGTGAGTTCTCTGTTACCAGGCTTTGGGGATGCTCTGAATTCTGTTGGAATCCCCTTGGCCTCAGCTGGCTTGAAGCACAGCTGCCGCTGCTTAGAGAATGCAGGCCTGAGGACGAGGGCCTGGGGTGCAGTTCTCTCTCCCACGGAGCAGAGGAGAGCCTTAGCACCTGCCCACCTGTGGGCATCCAGGATTGGCCCTGCCCCTCACCATGTGCCGCCTCTTGTCCTGCAGATCGGCCACACACCCAGAGCACTGTCATCACAGCAGTCAAGTTCCTCATCTTGGACCAGCCCCATTCCATTGACCCCCTCCTGAAGAGCTTCACTGGTGAGCATCCCCTCCCCTCTGCCCCCCGCCCCGCGCAGTCCCTCCACCCAGGCCTTGAGCTTGGGCTGATTTTCTTATGTGTTGGCCAAGGGGTGTTGGAGACCCGGGAAGCCACCTCAGCCCTGTGGCGGGCAGCGGGGCCTGGGTTCAAGTCCCTGCACTGCCACTGAATTTCTGGGTGAAGCCAGCATGCCCCTCTCACCTCTAAGCCTCAGTTTCCTCATCAGTAAATTGGGGGTGAGAAACCCTTACCTGCATGTTCTAAGGTTATTTTGGAGACCCTGTGGGTTTCTGAGGAAAGTGCTCCATGACACAACAGGCCTTTAGAAGTGGAAACCATCAGCCTCTCCACGTGCATTGCCTTCAGCGGGCACCAGGTTGGGTCGGGCTGCACAGGGGGTAGGGGAGGCGGTTCCCCAGCTCATCCTGTCTGAGGACCTTCTGGCCTGAGGAAAACAGCCTTCGTGGGGAGGAGGGTGAGCCCTCTTTTGGGCTCTGCAGGACCAGGCTTTTCCTAGAAGACAGACCCCTCAGCCCTTTAAAGCTCCGAGCCTGCAGGCCTTTAACTGGACTGCTCTGGAGTCTGGCCCTCCGCATCCGGGCAGGCGGCCTAGTGGAGAAGTGGAGGCGGTTTTGGAGTCTGCCAGCCTCGGGTTTGCATCCTGGCTCTGCCGCTCCTGGCTGTGTGGCGTGGGCGGCTCATCTCCTCCTGCTATGAGATGGGGGTGCTGATCCCCACCTGCTGGGGCACTGTTGTGTGAAAGCAAGGGGTCAGAAGATGTGGCCGCACTCTGAATTGGAGAACACGTCCAGAAGCTACAGCAGTATCGTCAGCAACAACTTTGTTCTGTGTCCTGACCCAGTGGGCACATGATGCCCAGCCCTCGTCCCCTCCATTGCCTGAGCTGTCTGTGGCTGGCAGCCCCAGGGGTCTCCACCTGGGTGTTCGGTGGTTGTTGTTGTGTGTTTGAAGCACGGTTTTTGAGCTCTCACTGTACACCAGGTGCCATGCTAGGCCCTGTCCTATACCTCATCTCAGTTAATCCCCACGGCCCCTTGCGTGGAATGTGGGACTGGCCCCATTTACAGATGAGGAAACTAAGGCTCAGAGAGGAGATTTGAACTCAGGTCTTGCCAGTTCCCCACAGCTGTGTTCTCACAGAGAGTGGGGGAACCTAGGAGCCAGCATGGCACAGTAGAAGGGGCTCAGAGGCTGCCGGCCCTGGGTTTGAATCCTGCTCTGCTAGGAGACTTTATGTTCTTCTCAATGCATCACATCATGAGGCACACGATGGCAATTTGTCCCTTGACTGGTGATGGTAACTCTGATCACCTAGTTAAGGTGGAGACCTTGAGGTTTCTCCACGCTCAAGTTCTTCTTTTCCTTTGGAATGAGTAAATATTTTGAATCTATCAAAATATCTTCTTCCTCATCAAATTTTTGCCCACTGTGTTTTGCGTCCACTGTGGTTTCTTGCCTGAATCAATGATTACTGACAGTTGCCAAATGGCAGCTTTCTAATTCCAGCATTCCTTCCATATTTATTAGTTTGCATTTTATTCTCAGGAAGAAATTTTCCTTCTCCCCCATTTATTTATTTATTCATATCGTTGTAGATTCATGGGTTCCTATTTCATTCAGTGGGTTATAACCTATTACTGTCTTTATTTATTTTGATTCTCAGGATTGTCTCACATTTAGCAAGCGGGAGCCCTTCATGCTAGTTCCTGTGTTCTGTTGACATGTTTCCATCATTCTTTGAGCATATCCTTACTTTTTGGCACAATAAGATGCTCCAGACTTATGTTGAACCTTTCCTGACCCAGCCCTGAAATCAGCCGTTTCTCTAAGCAGCCCTGATTCCTTTTAGTGGAGAATGGCATTTAGAATCCAAGATCTGGACACTGGGTGTACTTGTTGCTGCTGGGGTGCCATTGCTTCTAGGCCCTCTCAGCAGACAGACCCAGGCACTGTATGTATGTCTGAATGTATTTACACAGGCAGACACACATGTGTAATGTATTTATATATACTTCACGTCCATTCACATCGATTTCTTTTTTTCTATCTGTCATTCTTTCTTTCTGTCTGTCTTGAAACCATGTGTTCATAGCTACTTCCTATTCCAGTCCAGTCCTACAGGGTTCATTCTAGCTTCTCCCTTTCCATATACGCTTCTTTTAGCAGTGAGACACCCAACTCTTGTTATGTACAAGATATTTATTTGCTTTTAATCCTAGAGTACGCTGAAAGTAGTCTGAGAATTGCTAACCCTTATCTTCAAAAAATCAATCTTTGTTTATAGTTCTTTTGTCTTTAGCCTGAGGGCATCTAGTCAAAATACTGTGGAAGTTACCTGGTTGTTTGTTTTCTCCTTCATAACCTGGGTGGTTATATTAATGATTAGAAATACAGTTCATTTTCTTTAGGGATCTCTCTCATTTTTTATTTCATTTCTTTATTGAGTATATGAAACATTAACATTATTATTTAAAAAGTCTAAACTATACACAAAGGTATACTCAGAGAAGTGCTGTGTGACTTTGTGTAAGTTTCTTCACCTCTCTGATCTTCAGGAGCCTCATCTGTAATAATATCAAATTAACATTTATAGGGTCTTCACACTGTGCCAGGCACTCTGCTATGTGCTTTGTAGACATTACCACATTTTTAATCCTAAAAACAGTCATACAGTGTAGGTACTGTTATTATCCCCGTTTTACAGATGAGGACATTGAGGCTGTCCGAGGTCCCATAGTTAGGGAGTGGTCGAGTCTGGATTTGAGCCCAGGCCAGATTTGAGTCCGCATTCTCATCTGGACTTTGAAAGCTTGTTGTGCCTGGCACAGAGTTGATGCTCGGAACATGTTCACCGCATCCAGCCGGGTCTGCATGGCTCACATTAAGCAGATAACTGGGGTGGGAGGTCGAGGTGGTTTGTGTTTTGGCTCTGCTGTCCCTCACGCCCCCTCTCGTCTTTCTGCCAGGAGAGTTCGTGGAGAGCCTGCGGGACCCAGACCTGAACGTGCGCCAGGCCACTCTGGCTTTCTTCAACTCGGCCGTGCACAACAAGCCCTCGTTGGTCCGTGACCTGCTGGATGACATCCTGCCCCTCCTCTACCAGGAGATGAAGATCCGCCAGGGCCTCATCCGAGAGGTGAGGCTGGGGGGTGGGGGCGGACAGAGCCGGAGCCCTCAGGCCTGACCAGTAGGGCTGTGGCGAGGATTAGGGTCAAGTTCCTCAGAGCAGGCGCGGGGGCCACATGGCCTGGGTCAAGTCTGGCCCCTCCACTTCCCAGCTGTGTGACTGTAAAGGGAAAACCCCAGTCTTCCTCCTTCTGTGTAGGAAAAAGCCCAGTTCTTCCCAGTGTGTCTCCTTTACCTTTACAGAGAGCCCTTCGCTTCTGACCTTTCTGGTCCCCAACCGTGTGGAGGTCTCCCCCACAGCAACAAGCGATTCTTGGCCACTAGCAGGGTGTGCAGAACTTCAACCCAGTTCTGCCACTCCCTACTCGGAGTGAGCGTCAGATCCCGCAGGTTAAGGGTTCAGTCCCACAAGACTGCCCCCGACCTTCAGATGCCAATTGCAAGCCCAGGTTGTCACCTGTGCTTCTGCAACTGGCTATAGATCGGAAGTTCCAATGACCCCCTCCTTGGGTTCAACTAATTTGCTAGAGTGGCTCACAGAACTCAGAGAAACACTTACTTTTACTAGTTTGTTAAAGGATGTGATCCAGGACACAGATGAACAGCCAGATGGAGAGATACACAGTGGGGAGGTCTGGGAGGGTCCTGAGTGCAGGAGCTTCTGTCCCGGTGGAGTTGGGGTGCGTCACCCTCCCGTGTGGATGTGTTCACCAACCTGGAAGCGCTCCGAACCCCATACCCTTGGGATTTTATGGAGACTTCCTCACATAGGCATGATCAAGGTGGGGCTGAAAATGCCAAGCTTCTAATCATGGCTTGGTCTTTCTGGTGACCAGCCCCCATCCAGGAGCCCTCCCACAGTCGCCTCAACAGAACAAAAGCTTGTCCTAGTGCTCTTATCACGTGGGAATTTACAAGGGTTTTAGGAGCCCTGAGCCAGGAACCGGGGGCAGAGACCAATATATTTATTTTCTGTTATTTCACAGTGACCCCAGCCAGGGCAGCCTGATCTGCTCTGAGTCTGTTTCTCCTCATATGTTCACATCACAGGGTTTTGAGAAGATCTAAAGAGTTAAATCTCGCAAGTGCTCGGAACTGCTCCTGGCACACAGTCAGCACTCGGTAATGGTAGCTCGCTTGTCACTCAGCACTCAGCAGGTGTCTGCGGGGCGCCAGCCCTGGGTCCGAGTGCCAGGACTCAGAGCTGGACCAGTTATGGTTTCTGCCACCAGGGAGCTCAGGGCCTCCTGAAGGAGAGAGACGCCCACTCTGCTGATTATTTAACTTATTCAGAGCCCACTTGGTGAAGTAAGGATTTAAGGGGCAGAGCAGAGATTAAAAGTGATTTAATAGCTAAGTTATCACACGATGTAACAAAAAGGTCTGAACCACCTTGCATCAGTGAGGAGGAAACGACTCTGTTTAGAGGGGTTAGGGAAGTTTCCCAAAAAACAGGGCATTTGAGCTGGGCTTTGAGAGGTGAGAAAGAGTTTACCATTAAGAGCAGAGCCTCGCCCAGCCCAGCAGCCGGAGCAGCCGCAGCCTGCGCCCTCTCCCACCTGCCCCAGGTCTCTTTCCCCCTTCCTCCTCCTCCTCCCCCTGGCCCCTCTTCCTCCTCCGCCCACCGCTCGCCTGCTGGGGGTCCCCCCTCGCCTTCCACCCAGCCCCTGTTGTTCCACCCCCAGCCTCCCACCCTTCCCTTCCTGCCCCCTCCCCTTTCCCCCTCAGTGGCCTCACGCCTGCAGTTTTTGGCTTTCACCCCACCGGTGACCAAGGACTTAACCACTCAAAGTCCAGCTCCCCAGAACACTGCTCGACATGGACACCAGTGTGATTGAGGTGGATTAAGTGTCACTCACCATCCGGCTACTTATGCATGGAAAGGAAGTTGGCAGTATCATCAGAAAGGAAGGACAATCAGTTAAGAAGATGTGCAAGGAGAGCGGTGCACGTATTAACATCTCAGAAGGGAATTGTCCGAGAGAATTATTACTTGGGCTAGGCCCACTAATGCCATCTTCAAAGCCTTGGCTGTGATCATTGACAAACTGGAAGAGGACATCAGCAGCACTGTGACCAATAGCACAGGTGCCAGTAGACCCCCAGTCACCCTGAGGCTGGTGGTCCCTGGTAGGCAGTATGGCTAACTCATTGGGAAAGGTGATTGCAAGATCAAGGAAATCTGGCGAGTACTGGGGCTCAGGTCCAGGTGGCAGGGTATGCTCCCCAACTCAGCTGGCGGGCCATCACTGTTGCTGGGATTCCACAGTCCATCACTGAGTGTGTGAAACAGATCTGCGTGGTCATGTTGGAGTCCCCGAAGGCGTGACCGTCCCTTACTAGCCCAAGCCGTCCAGTTCTCCGTCATCTTTGCAGATCGTCAGGAAAGGTACCGCAACAGGCAGTGACAGTCCGAGCTTTCCCCACCCCACTCCGTCCGTGTGCCTCAGCCCTGACCTGGAGGGACCTCTAGAGGCCTTTACCATTCAAGGACAGTATGCCATTCCACAGCCAGATTTGACCAAGCTGCACCGGTTGGCAGTGCAACAGCCTCCTTTTCCCATGGCGCATGGCAACACCGGATTCAGTGGCATTGACTCCAGCTCTCCAGGGATGAAAGGCTGTTGGGGTTTGGATGCATCTGCTCAGACTACTTCTCATGAACTCACCATTTCAAGCGATGTGATGAGCTGCATAATCGGGCGTCAGGTGCCACAATCGATGAGATCCGTCGGTGTCTGGGGCGCAGATCAAATTGCGAACGCGTTGGAAGGATCTACTTATGGGCAGGTTACCGTCACTAGATCTGCTGCCGGCATTAGCCTGGCTCAGTATCTAATCAATGTCAGGCTGTCCTGGGAGACCGGCGGCATGGGGAGCAGCCAGAACCATGCAGGTCATCCATTATCCCTTTCTGCTGTTCATCACCGCCCATGATCTATCTGTGTAGTTTCTGAACAGTCAGCGATGCCAGGTTTTAAATAGTTTGTAAATTTTCAGTTTCTACACACTTGATCATCCACTTGTGATTTTTTTAAAGAAAGTGTTTTAATTCCTTTCTCTGCTCAGCTGTCAATGCTGAGATCCATATTTAGTTTTATAAGCTTCTCCCTGTTTTTTTTTTTGGCTCATGAAATTTGTTTTTTCTGTTTGTCATGGAAATGTAAGAGTGGAATATTAATACATTTCGGTTTCGTTCTGTAATTTCAGGACTTTTTGAAAAAGATTAAAAGATGGACTGGACCTTTTCCTTTGTGAATAGAAAAAAAAAGGAAAAGAAAGAGCAGAGCCTCATGGCTTCCGAGAGACCTGGGTTTTTAATTCTGGTTCAGCTGCTTACTAGCTGTGTGTCCTCGGGCAAGTTAATTAACCTCTCTGAGCCTTAGTTTCCTCATATGTTGAATGGGGCTAATAGTAGCACTGTCTTCCTAGGGCTGTTGTGATGCTTGTGTACAATGTCATCTGTCAAGCACTCAGTACAATGCCTAGCACATCATAACTGCTCAGTAGATTATGATAGTAATTGTTGTTACTGCCGTTACCATTTGGTGGAAAGGGCATTGCAGGCTGAGCAAAGGCGTGGAGATTCAGTGTATGAGGCATGATTTGGGGGTGGGACACAGGACTGAACAACAGGTGTGGGGTGTGCAGCAGGAACTAGGAGAGATCTTCCTACCCCCTGGGGTCACATCCCCCAACCTTTCGTCATCCTTCCTTCCTGCAGGTGGAGATGGGACCCTTCAAGCACACAGTGGACGATGGGCTGGACGTGCGGAAGGCGGCCTTCGAATGCATGTACTCGCTGCTCGAGAGCTGCCTGGGCCAGCTGGACATCTGCAAGTTCCTGAACCATGTGGACGACGGCCTGAAGGACCACTACGATATCCGGGTAGGACAATCCCCTGCCGGACCCACACCCACCCTGCACCAAGGGGACAGCCGGGCGCCCCTGGGCCCACTGCTTGTTTTTCCGCCACTCCCAACCCCAGGCACCCCCGTGAAAATAGCTGCTTTGTTCTTTTCCGATAAGAAAAAGAACCTACACCTCAAACACCTTAGGTGGGCGTCTACACTGGGCAAGCTTTTTGGAGCATGGTTTGGCAATAAGCAAAAATTTTAGAAATCTCAGACACAGCCGTTGACCCAGCAATTCTGTCTCCATGAACAGAGCCTCTGGATTGATCCCTAAACACGTGCTCAGAGTTTTATGTTCAAGATTGTTCATCACAGCTCTCTGGGGGTTGGGAAAAGCTGGCAGTTACCTAAACGTCCACTCACTGGGAGCGGGCTTAGTAGACAGAGTACTTCCAGTCATAGAATTCTAGCAGTGTTAAAAAGAGTCAGTCGGACCTCTGTGTACTGATGTGAAAGATGGCCAAGACCCACTGTTGGGTGATAAAAGCGAGTTGCAGAAGTTTGGGGCATTTTATTATTACCCATGGGAGTTAGGCAGGGGCTGGCAGGGAAAGGGGAGACAGATTTCACTTTATATCCTTCTGTAGCTTTAAAAAATGTATACAATGAGCATGAATCACTTTTATAATGAAAAACCAATGTAAAATAACCAAAAGTAATCCATGCTTGTTTTAAAAGATTTAGACAATATAAAGGCAAATAAAGAAGTGAGTAATAATCATGCAAAAACTCCACTCCACCTGGAGAGAACCACTGTTGTAAATCTCAGTATGTTTCCTGGCATGATGCACAAAAAAACCATTCATTAATTTACTTAGCCAATATTTGGTGAGTGCCAACACACAGAGGGCAGCATGACAGGCAGGGTCGCTGTTCTCAAAGCCGTGGAGATAGGTGTGTGGTGTGTATTTTACAGAAGTGAGAGGCCACCACGTATGGTACTTTGACTTTCAGCTTACGTTTACTGGATGTTGCTCTTTTCTTGTCAATATGTATCAGTCCTCACCCTCATGTTTCATGACCACAGGAATTCCCACTTCCATTGAGCTCACTGTTACACACTTGGGTTGTTGACACATTTTCACTATTATAAACAACACTGCAGAGAATGCTCTGGTGCCTCACCGTGACACCTGGTGCTCTCAGTGGGATCCTGGGCGAAAAGCCTGGTCCTTCTAAGGCATTTGGTGCCCATTGTCAGTTGGCTCCCAAAGGCCAGGCCTCCCCCAGCATTGCTGGAGAGCAGTGGCCACTCTCTGCCGACTCTGGGCTCTGAGCCTCCGGAAGCCTTCCCTCTTGCACGTCTAGTCTTAGTTGTCTCTTCCTCACCTTTATTATTACTGTTTTAAACCGTTACTCCCTGCCACCCCCCCAGAAAGAGAAAGAAAGAATTATGCTTCCTGCTGTTCCAGCTCCAAGCTCTTGGTTTAAAGAGGGGTTGGGTTTTTCCAAAGTGTATGCCACAGAAGTCTAGTTCTTTGAGAACTAGTGGAAAGCGCTGGGATTCACAGCGTTAAGTGAGCATCTCCAGGTGGGGAAGGGTGTGCCATGGTTCTCCCATTTGGGCATAACTGGTGTTCGAGATGTCTCAGGGGCTGGTGTCCCCAGAGCGCCAGTTCCAGGAGTTGTGGCTGGCCCAACCTGGGTACCTCCGGTCACGGAGTGCCAGCAGCACTGAAAAGAGGGGCAGGATCCCTGTGCACTGACGTGAAAGCTAGCCAAGACCCACTGTCGAGTGATAGAAGTGAGTTGTTTTCATGGGAAATTTTCCCACGCTCGAGCATGTCTTTCTACTCTTCTCACCCACTCTGGCCACACGCCCCTCTTGCCCGCCCTCCAGGGAGCACAGGACAGAGCTGGGCATCAGAGCAGCATTTGGACCCCTGTGTCCAGGCCCCCTTTGGTGCTGAAGAGGGTGGGTGTGACATCTATTGAGCACCGACAGTTATCTTGTCAAGTCTTCACATTAACCCTTGGAGAGCGAGTCCGTGATGCCCAATTTACAGGGGAGAAACAGCGACCTGGCTGGTTCAGTCGCACACCCCGGGAGTGGAGGAGCCGCAGTCATAGCTTGTGATGGCTAATGCCGTGCTCTCTGCTGCTCTGGCCCCAGTGCTCCTCCTTTGCTGTGGGGCCTGGGGAGATCAGGGCAGAGTGCATAGCTGGTGGCGATGGGTAGGGCATGCATGTGGATTTCAGACAACCGTATCATTTTAGGGTCTTTACCATTTTCAACAGAGGGCACTGTTATTCTCCTGCAGGCTGAATCCAGGCCTGTAGACGTGTTTACTTGGCTCACACAGTTGTTGTTGTTTTTAGTGAGGTGCCAACACTTAAAAATTGAGAGATTTTACATGAAAATCTGGGTTTCTTTTGAAAACAGTCCAACCCTGGCCACAGTCCCACCTAGCCACAACTGGCTGGAGCTAACTAGCTGCTGTCTGGAGAGCGGACTCCTTACTCCTTCCCAGTTCCCACCTGGCCCTCTTTTTCATGGACAGTATCTGCCTGGCCCTGTGGGCATCTGAGCTTGAGAACTGCTGCCTCCCGGTACCTCTCTTATCTGATCCTCCTCAGGACAGCCGAGTGTAGTTGGCATAGTAGGCCTTATCATGCACACTTTACAGATGCGAGAACTGAGGCCCAGAGAGGGTGAGACTCGGGCAGGGCCTTGCAGAAATCAGTGCTGAGTTTGGCACTGAGCTCTGGGTGTGGGTCCAGAGCCTCTGCTCTTCCCCGGGGCCTGCTGCTTTGGGTCCTGGGCCATTTTACCAAGAACTCTGTCTCCTTCCCCCTGGGCAGATGCTGACCTTCATCATGCTTGCTCGATTGGCTACCTTGTGTCCTGCGCCCATCCTGCAGAGGGTGACCAGCTCATTGAGCCACTCAGGGCCACCTGCAGCACCAAGGTAAGCCCCCTGCCCAGCCCTGGGTGCACCTGCTGGGTCCTCAGCAGACTGTTCATAGTTACCATTTACCGAGAACCTCCCGCGGTACAGGTGGTGTATGAAATGCTTCATTTGATTATTAGCGTCACCTTATAAAGTACTTCTTACTCTTACCATCGTACACACAGGGGAACAGAGGCTCGAAAGGTTAAGTTTTTGACCAAGGCTACACAGCTAGTAAATTGCAGAGCTGGGATTCAAACCCAGCTTCATCTCTTTCTTTCATTCATTAAACATTTCCTGGGTGCCAGGCCTTATGCAAGGTAGTTGGGATGCAACACTGAACATGGTAGGCTCCCTCCTCTCACATCCTAATTGGGAAACTGAGTCAGACTCTTAGACAGATAGAAATCATCGATTGATTGACTGATGGATATAGGGCAGAGTTGCTGCTAGACTGGAGTGCCTCAAGGGTCGGGATCTGGGACAAAGGCCTCATGGAAAGCTGCAGTGTTGGGAACAGAGCCCGGCACACCCAGGGGGTACCCAGGAAATTCCTGCTGAATGAAAGAACTAATTTGGGTTTTGAAAGGGTGGGAATTAACCAAAAAGAGGGCAGAGTATTTTAGATTGGAGCTTAAAGAGGATACCTGTAGAGCAATGATTTTCAAGTAGCAAAACCTTTTCCAAAAAACTGAAATCTTATGTGGATGAAACAGATAAAATTAGTAATTTATTAATAGAAACCTGCCTTGTAAGTTTCCATTTTTAACATTTGCTTAGTATGAAGTTAATCAAAGAAAACAGTGGTTCTGCAGGGCCACTGAACTCTGGGCAGTCTCAGCGGCCAAATTGTCTCGTTTTCTTTGAACTGGACAGCATGGAGAAAAGTGCCAGTCACAGGGAGGAGCTGCCAGTGGCACTGCAGAGTCAGGAGACCCCTTCACTCACTTTGATCTGAGGCCCACCCACACAAAAGCCAGTCGGTCTGGCTGCTGCGAGGATGCCGTGGTGATGAGAGCTTGTCACATCCACTTCTCCTCACCCACAATTCTGAAACCTACCAAGCTCTGGAAACCAAAAGCTTTTTAGTAACTTGTTTGGCAACAAAACTTGACTTGAACTAGCATGAGGCTGTTTATAACCTTTATTTCTCTCTTATTGTCATATTCATAATATTCTTAAATTTTTCATAAATTTAGTGGGGGAAATATTAATGTATTTGATTACAGGGTATTGTATAAGACCCATGTTATCTGTACAGTATCACTTTCCTAAAACCCCCCAAAATCCCAAATTCAAAAAGCACATCTGGCCCCAAGTGTTTCAGAGACAGGGTAATGGACCTGTATTAAGTCATTAACCCTCATGGTAACTCTGTGAAAAGGAGGCTCTTATTTATAGATGGGGAAGTGAGGCTCAAAGACGTGACCACCTGCAAGCCGTTAAGTGCATGCACTCTGCTGCGGCGGCCCAGGGTTCGCCGGTTCAGATCCCAGGAGCGCACCGACGCACTGCTTGGCAAGCCATGCTGTGGTGGCGTCCCATATAAAGTGGAGGAAGATGGGCATGGATGTTAGCCCAGGGCTAGTCTTCCTCAGCAAAAAAAGGAGGAGAATTGGCAGATGTTAGCACAGGGCTGATCTCCTCACCAAAAAAAGAAAGGGGAAAAAAAAAAAGACGTGACCACCTGAAGTCACAGCTCTTACAGAGCAGAGCCATTTGAACCCAGGACTGTCCAACCCCGACGCCAAGTTTGTCCAACCCCAACGCCAAGTTCTTAACCATTAGACTCTTTATGGAAGAGCCTAAGTGTTGTCTGGGCCAAGTCGTGGAGGGCCTTGAGAGGCGAGCAGGAGGAATCTGGACTTTATTCCATAAGCAGTGGGGGGTTCCTGAGATTCTCTGAGTAAGTGGGAGAAGGTGGGGGATGGGGAAACAGAAAGCAGGCAAGGCAGTCTGGGGCGTTGATTCTCTAGCTGCCCTCTGCAGAACGGACTGCAGGGGCAGGGACTTGGGTGGGCGAAGAGGCCAGCTCGAGCCGGTCACAGTAATCCATTCATTCAGTTAAGTCACATGGTACCAAGAGCCTGTTTGCAGCACAGTAGATAAAGCTAAGTTGATGCCTCCTGTCAAGGGAAGGAGACAATTAACTGAGCACTTTACAGCAATTGTCACCATCAACTTATTTATTAACGAAAATGGGCAATTTAGATCAGCTTAGGTGACATGGGAGCTGATCTGAACAATAGAGAACCACCCTCTGAGGAAAGGAGCCAGTGTAAAAGCCCAGAGGTGGAGGAATGCTTCAGGAGGCTGGAACCACAGGAGCCCAAAGCAGGGAGTGTGCGGTTTTAAGCTGGCGAGGATCACAGCTGGTCACGAGGAAACAAGGCCCAGTGAGGAGGCTGTGGTGCAAGGCCAGGTCAGTAAAGGATGGCTCGTTCTTCACTGTTTCTGACTTTAGGTCAAAGCTGGTTCCGTGAAACAGGAGTTTGAGAAGCAAGATGAACTGAGCGCTCTGCAATGAGGGCAGTGGCCGCCCTGCTGACCATCCCTGAAGTGGGGAAAAGCCCCATCATGGCCAACTTTACTTCTCAAATCCGATCCAACCCTGAACTGCAGGTCTCTTCAAAAGAATCAAGAAGGATTCTGCTTCAGCCCCCAGCACAGACTCAGTGGAGCTCAGCTAGTCCTCTCCCAGTCCCCAGGTGGGCCCTTACTTAAGAGAAGGGGGCCTGCCCAAGTCTGAGGCCTCACCCTCCCACCACCGCAGGCCACAGGCCTCTACTTTTGCCCTTTCATCTCACTGGGGGCACTCTTGCTTCTGGTCGGGGCTTACAGTGCCTTCTCCAGGGACCCCAACTCAGGCCCCCAGCTCCGGAGCTGCAAGGCTACCAGCAGTTGAGCCCTTTAACTCAGGACAGTCATTCAAACACCACACGGACGTTTCCATGACTCCCTGGAAGATGGGTGTGTCTTGACAATGGCCTGGTCCCTTCAAACTGGGGAGGGCCTGCCTCACAATGTCCTAGGTAGTATTTAGAGATACTCCCACGCTCACAGCTGCAGAAGGCTGGGAGGGAGTGTGTTGGCCTTCCTTCCCACTAGTATCCCAGATTTATCACTCACACCACTCCAATTTCTTCACTTCACTTGATCTGATGTGCCAAAAATTAGTGCTTTGGCTGGGCACCTTAAAAGCATGAATAATTCTGAGATTCACATTTTAGAATTCAAAATGCTTTATTTCTAATTGACAGTGATGAATCGGAAGTACGGGGTTTTTCGCAGGGGGAGGTGGGTGCAGTAGGGAATTAGATCTAATGTGTTTTTTTTTCCTAATTTCAAAACTCTCATGTAGCAAACCAGCCAAGAGGAGAGCACAAAGAAAAGTACAACCACCTTTCACGTCACCCCACCTAGGCACACCACCAGTTGGTTTGTGTCCTTCTGAGGAAGGTTTTGAACATGTTGTTTCTAGTTTTTAGTATCGAGGACACAGAGCTATTAAGCAACAGGCCAGAGAATTTTCTGTTATCCCAGGCTAATAAAGGAGAGATCCTAAATTGTCAGTTTTCTCTGCACAATTCCTCTCCTCAGTAGACCACTATCTGTCTACCTCCCAAGTCAATTTACAGAAATCACGAAAATGACCGACAATTTACTCAACAACTATTTCCGACTAGGTTTTGAACAGGTGGTCGTCAACCTGTAAGACGTGTCTACTGAACTAAGGGACTTATGTCCCATCATGCCTAGCACACCAAGAAAACGATCAGTGTAGTATTTCTGCTCAGTTGACCAGGATGGTGAAAACGAAGACACCCGATAAGCATCGGTCTTATACTAGAGTACCACATGCTATACCCATGTGACCTACAGTGCCACTTAATACCATTTCTTGGAAAAGCAGTATCATAACCTTATCATTAAACCAGCTAAATTCTAGCTATTGTTGCCTAAGGTTTAGGGCTGTAGTTGATAAGTGAGCTTGATTGTTAAGTCCTGAGTATCAATCAAGAGGTCCGTTACCATCAGTTAAGGATCTCACACCTTCAGAAAACGTTCAATTCTGCCTGAAGCAGCAGGCTGGGGCGGGTCACAGGAGGGAGACTGGAAGACACTTTTAAGGCTGCTATTACGTAGTGGAGGGATTTGTGTGTCATCCTGTTGTATATTTTTGGATAGAAGCTATAGGGTGCTATTCTGGCACCAAATAAGCATTTAAGGGAGTAAGAAAAAATTCATCTGGATCCTTTCATGCACATGTTCTCAATCTTCACAAGAACCGCAGAGGGTAACTGTGACCCAGCTTTACAAACTGAGGCTAAGAGTGACTACTTGCTCCGAGCTGCAAGGTCCTTTAATCAAAGGTCTCAGAAACTACCTTGGTCTGAGGGCCAAGTCTCCCCCACTCTTCCCCAGCCCCAACTGGAGCCAACCAAGGCTGGTCTGGACACCTGAGGTCTGTGCCCTGTGAAGGACCGAGTATCCTTTACCAACTCCTTCCAAATGGAAGATTCCACAGAGCATCAACAGGCAAAAGAACAGTCCCTGTGACAAGCTGTCAAAGTAAGAAACTGAACAGTAAAACAAAGGGGGGAATGCCAGATGGCAGTTTTATGGTTTTATTAACACAAATACAATGTGCCTGTGAGCTGTCCATTCCTTTTCTTAGCTGCGCGGCCTGGCATTGGGATTGGTGACTCTGATGGCCAGCTGGGCTGCTCTTTCCACAATGGCTTTGCGGTTCTTGGAGGAGACGTTGTGAGCAATCTCAGCACAGTAAGATCTGGAAGAGAATCGGTGAGGGGGTAAGGGGCAAGCCAGGCTGGGAATACACAACACTGGGAGCATAATGGCTTTGGTCCCTTCACCTCCAGAGCCACAGTACTGAGCAAAGAGGGTGCTGGTAAATGGCTGCTGAGCGAGCCCTGCCCCCCCCAACTCAGCACTCCCCTAATTCCATGGTACTAGCAGTAAGACTCTCGAGGTGTTCCCTGGTAGTGACAAAAAGCACTCTCATTGTCCTCCTCATCTAATCCTCGTAGCAGCCTTGTAATCCAGGTATTGCCTCCATTTTACAGACAAGGAAACCAAGGCCCACAAAGGTGGAAGTGAATTCCCAAGTCACACATTAAGTAAGAGACAGGGTCAGGAGAGCTCAGCCCAGCTCCAGGTTCAAAGGTTCTCCCGCCCTCAGTCCTTCAGGCCAATTTGCCCAGCTCAGGGCAGTCTCAGGAGCTTGGACTTGCCCATGAAAAGTTTTGGAACTCTCTGCAACGTAGTCAAGAGCCGAACCCAAGCATTTGATTGAGCCAAGGGCTCCCTGGCTCAGACCATAAACATTTTACTTGTTTGACTGCTGCGACAAAGTTCAAGTTGAGAAGTAACATTGCCTAAAGTTACCCAGCGAGTGACAACACCTAACATGTCATGAGTACCCGTGTGCCAGATACTGTTCTAACTCATGCATTACTCACAGCTACACGTGCCCCAGTTTGATAACAAAGTGGCCTAATGAGCACATTTCAGGAAGCAGAATTTACGAAGCCACCAACAGTGGATTAAGAAAAGACACTCTACCCCTGGAAGAATTTCAGCAAAGAGAAGACTGTAAGGAGTGATTAAATGAGGCAGTGGGCATATACACAGTTCTTTTCAAGAGCTCTCTGGGAAAACATCTTAACAGCGAGACAAGCAAATCCAGACAAAGAATTTTCTTGTTGTACATGAAGTCCATTCAAGCTCAAAGTAGCTATATTTTAAAATTTTCCCAAAATCTTTGTTTTCAAGATTTAAGTGGTATTACACTTTTCAAAAACTCCTCAGGTCCTTGTCCATAGGTGTATTTAATAATCACGATCACACTGCACATACCATTTTAAATACTTAATACTTAAATACATATCATTTTAAATACCCTGTTGGGCATTTTCCATACATGACAATTATTATTATTATTTTTTTTTTTGTGAGGAAGATCAGCCCTGAGCTAACATCCGTTGCCAATCCTCCTCTTTTGGCTGAGGAAGATCTGCCCTGAGCTAACATCCGTGCCCATCTTCCTCTACTTTATATGGGACGCCGCTGCAGCATGACTTGACAAGCAGTGCGTCAGAGTGCGCCCAGGACCCGAACCTGCAAACCCTGGGCCGCCGAAGCGGAGCATGCGCACTTAATCGCTTGTGCCACCGGGCTGGCCCGAACAATTATTTTTATTTTTATTTTTTTGTGAGGAAGATCAGCCCTGTGCTAACATCTGCCAATCCTCCTTTTTTTCTGCTGAGGAAGACTGGCCCTGGGCTAACATCCGTGCCTCATCTTCCTCCACTTTATATGGGACGCTGCCACAGCATGGCTTGCCAAGCAGTGCGTGGGTGCGCCAGGATCCAAACCAGCGAACCCGGGCCACCGCAGCGAACAGCGCACTGAACCGCTTGCACCACCGGGCCGGCCTCTCCCAACAATTATTTTTAATGAATGCATAACACTCCACTCAGTGCTTGTACTCCCACCATTCACCAATATTTTCAATTGTTCAGTTACTGCTACAATGATCAGCTTATAAAGTTCCCCTGCTTTTCAATCATTTAAGGATAAATGCCACAAAATGGAACTTGTGGATTAAAGATCATAGATTCAGAGTATTTCTATGGCTCTTGGCAGATACAAACTGCCAAGCTGCTGCTACTAAAAAAGAGTATCTTTATGGCAACCAGCAACATCTGCACCGTAATCATCTTGCTACACGACAGGCATTAAATTGCATCTTTCTGTCATAATTCTCTATCAACCTGCTTCTTGCTGTTTGGGCAACCACCATTAATCTCTATGCTACTCTTTTCTAAAGCAAATTTCCAGCATTTCAACACCTGGTTAAACTTCCAACCTAGAAACTCAACCAAGAGTGAGAATAGGGCCAGCCCTGTGGCTTAGCGGTTAAGTGCGTGCGCTCCGCTGCTGGCGGCCCGGGTTCGGATCCCAGGCGTGCACCGACGCACCGCTTCTCCGGCCATGCTGAGGCCGCGTCCCACGTACAGCAACTAGAAGGATGTGCAGCTATGACATACAACTATCTACTGGGGCTTTGGGGGAAAAATAAATAAATAAAATTATAAGAGTGAGAATAATGGTTTCGCTCATTTTTATTACTTGTGTCTACAATCACTATAGATAAAAGGTCTCTGTAAACATGCACACACTCAGATGTTACCAGTAAGTCACCCTCTCTCCACATCCTTTCTGATTTAGGACAATCCAGGTTTTTAGCTTCTGTTTCACAGGAAGGGAAGAAAATAAACTGTCCTCTGCTGAACCAAAAAATACCATTCCCTCCAATCTAGAGTCAAGGTGTCTAAATCTCTTCCCTTGAGAAATCTTTTCTCATCCTACTGCTCCACTTTTGGCGTAAGCAGACCGAAAAAGTCTCACACACACAGCTCACCAAGTGTCTAACTTTCTCAAAACACTTGCAATAACAGTGAACACTCTTGCATCTCTACAACTTTGTGTAGGCCGTCCTCTCTGCCTGCAAACAAAGTCCTCCTCTCCTCCGCCTCAGATCACACTGAGCCCTACATCAGGCAGCAACTCGTCTATTCAATCTGCAGCATTCTGAAGACACCTGTGGCTCCAGCATGGAGTGCCCCTTAGCTCTGGGGCGATGTTTGTTCTCCCCGCTGCCTCCCGCATAAATAAAGCAAGCTCTCGAAATGACTGCCAGCACGACACTGCTGTGTTCGTAGCGTTAAGCAAAGTCCTTCTCTTTCCAGGTCTTGGATGTCTACGCTTCTCAGGACAAGTTGTCTGGCTCCGCCCCCTCCAGCAAAAGAAGCATTTTCAAGTGCCCAACAAGCATTCTCGAAGCTCAGACAATATGCAACTCCTCTAAGTGCATTCTAAAAGGTCTAGAACCCCTGCCAAAACTGCTCACAGAGATGTAGACTTCTGACACCTGAACCCAGTGGGACCCAACTCACTTGTTGCACATCAGCAGCACTTCAAGCTCCTTGATGTTGTGGACTAGGAACTTCCGGAAGCCACTGGGCAGCATGTGCTTTGTTTTCTTGTTGCTCCCATAACCAATGTTGGGCATCAAGATCTGGCCCTTGAATCTTCTGCGCACCCTATTGTCAATGCCTCTGGGTTTCCGCCAGTTACGCTGAAAGAAAACACAGGAGGGTCAGGGTCTGCGTGGACTGCCAACTCTTCCCTTTGGAGGAAAAACGGGACCAAATGAAAATGAAACATGGCAAACAATAGCTGTCCTTGGGTAACAGAGTTTCACTACTTCTTTATATTTTTTTGGTGGAAAAAGATGAGGCTCCTACATCTGACCACCAGGAATATAGACCCCCATCCACTCCTCCTAAGCAAAGGAAAAGCAGACTACATACCAATGCGACGTGAGGGGACTGTGTATACAGTGAGATGAAGAGCGTGGGCTTTGACACTGCACTCAAGACCTAAGTCTGCTCATCTATGAAATAAGGATTATCTACCTCTCATACTGTCACAAGGCCACCTGAAATATGATACAAGTGCAAGCCTCTCAACACCTCAAAACAGCCAAGTGTCCCTGGTCATTTGAGTTTACACATCAAAAGACAGAGTGGCAGGAATGCACACTCAGGGAGACCCGGGTTTCTACCCAGTGCTCTTCCAGCACCAGCCCGGTTCATCTGCCAGCAGTCATCTTCCCACTAGACGTCACAAACCCAACAGCCTATTGAAGAACCCCTTCTTCACCCCAACACACACTTCCATCCCAGGGCCATATACCTTAATTTTGACATATCGGTCTGACTGGTGCCGAATGAACTTCTTGGTCCTCTTTTTGACGATCTTGGGCTTCACGAGGGGTCTGAGGGCAGCCATGACGCCTTCAAGAAAGAGGCAGAGACTGTGTCCAATTAGAGCCCTGGAAGGAGGCCTTCTTGCTCAGGGCTTGAACATTGTTTCGGAGTGTCTTCCAGTCACCAGCTACTGAGACAGCTGGGAATGGAATGAGTCCCTCTGCCAGGCTTGCTTTCCCTCCCGTCTCCGAAGCTGGCAGAGTACTAGCCACTCTCCAGATGCGATCCTGGGAGGTGAGGGGTCACCTCACCCACTCAAAGCCAAGAAGGAGCCAAGAGCTGACCTAAAGCGTTCTCAGCTACACAGGGGCAACAGATACCACTCCACAAAGTGTCCCACCCCCTAGATGGTCCCATTTCCTTTTAGTTATGCAGGCCTTGGGGAATTTACGTGAACCCGAGTCCAGTTTCTCACCTGTAAAATGAGATATTGCACACTGAATGCTTGCAGTGCCCAGACCAAGAGGGTCAGTAAATAGAAACCTATTGTTCCCCCAGGGTGCTGCTGCTCTGCAGTATGCTCAGACGCTATACAAAACCAGGATGTGCTTCTAAAACGCCTCTAGGTCTGAACATACTGTTCTACCTGGAGCTCATCTGAGTATCAACGTAACAGTGACCTTCCTCAAGGTGGCCTTCCCAGCTACCCTATTTTCTTCTGCTGTAGCCACTTTTTGTTCTCTTCTCAGCGATGAATTTCTTTGTTCGGCACACAGTAGGTACTCAATGAACATGTGTTCAATTAGGGAATGACTCCCTCCGCGCCCCGCGCCATGATTTCCTCGAAAACAAGGACGCGGTTTCATATTCCCAGAAGTGCTGACCCGCTACCAGAATTTCTGTGAATGGAACGAGCCGCCTCGCAGCT
Organism: Ceratotherium simum simum; assembly: GCF_057802395.1. NCBI lineage: Eukaryota > Metazoa > Chordata > Mammalia > Perissodactyla > Rhinocerotidae > Ceratotherium > Ceratotherium simum. The sequence goes on along the minus strand of NC_141904.1, from coordinate 82,158,505 downwards.
CGTATTTTCTTTTTTTTTTTTCGGCGATCCCGCCGCAGCAGCAGCCCCAGGCCCCGACACTGGAGCGAGGGCGCGTGGGGCAGCGGAAGCAGAAGGACACACGTGGGCAGACAGCACCAAGCGCGGTGATGGATCCGAGGACCGAGTCCAGGGCCGTCAGGACGGAACCCCCGGGCGCTCCGCGGCCTCCTTAGTCCGGCCCCAACAGGCGCCCCGCGCCCCCAGGGCCGGGACTAGCGGCCTCCCCAGGAGGGCAAGCGCCCGGCAAGCGAACTTCAGCCACTCGCCGGCCGCCTCGCTCTGCTCCTGCTCGCGCTCCAGCCAGCCGACAAGGACGGTGCCCACCGAGGCGACCGCTGAAGGACAGGCCTGCCCACCAGGGGGCGATGGGACCCGACACGGACCAAACAGACGGGGACGAGGAACCGTCAGGACTCACCGAGCGCAGACCGCGGCCGCCCGGGGGCCAGCGCGAGGAAGAGAGGGCGAGGCGGCGCGCGAGGGCTGACGGGACTCAGCCCTCAGGTCCTGGCAGGGAACAGCGAGCGCTTCCAGATCTCCGTCCTCCAAAGAAAATCAAGACACGTCAGAGAAGTAACAGTGAAAAAGTCGAGCGCTGCCTGTGTCTTCCTAGGGTGTAGTATCCGGGAGTAGTACTGAACGTTTTTCATACCTGCCGTTGGGACTGCGTAGAAAATTTGGAATTCTTTCTGAGCTTCTAGGACCTGATGGCGGGCATCCGCTTCCGCCAGGAGTCGGTACCGCTCCGCCGGAGAATAATCCAATTTTCAGGTTATTTCCCCCGCGTTTCTTCTGCTTCAAAGTGCGCCTCTTAGTGGCCAAAAGGGAGCAAAACAAAGACTTCCCAATGATTCCCTCACGTGAATTTAAACAGCAATCAAAGTATAACAGCTGTCATCCAATGGGGTTTACTATCCTTCCCACAATTCTGAGGTGGTTCTATTATTTTCCCTATTTTACATATGTAGAGAGTGAAGTTTGGAGATTTGACTCCAGAAATCCACACTTCTAACCATTAAGCTAAACTGCCTAGTTTTTCATTGTTGTTCTTGGTTTGTTTCGCTTTTGTTTTTAAGATTGTGAAAATCGAATTTCAGGAGAAAAAAATGCCCCTTGATTCCACAACTCGAACGTAATACAGGTGTCATCAGTGATCTTGACCAAGTAGTTCCAGGGGCCAGCTGGAGACAGAAGCTCAACGGATTGTGTTGCTGACTGAATGAGAAGTGAGAAGGGAAGGAAGCGAGTGTGGACAACTCCTTCATGAGATTTGACTGTGAAGGGAAGGGGAGTTGGAGGAGACCAGAGAGGTGAGGCTAAAAGTGAAGTGAAATGGCCCGTCCGAGGTCACACAGCTGGCAAGACTAAAACCCCGCTGTGTCCGTGACTGTAGCACACCTCACGGATCCTGCTTATCCTTCGGCCTGTGGGAAGTCAGATGGGAAGCGGATCCTGGAAGCACTGTGCTAACAGCAGTCCACGTGATGCGTGTTATGAAGGAAAAGCTCTTGAGGGTCAGGTGGGTGGATCAAGTGGCGGGCTCATGAACCAGAGAACATGCTTCCAATCGTGAGCGACCCTAGAGATTTGGAAGTAGTGATGCAAATGGCTCAGCCTTTGGGGTGAAAGGACATGCTGTCAACTTCTTTCACAGAGGAAAGCACAGGGGTACCCACACTGCCTACTGCTTCCCCCTGGGGGAGAGACCCCAGGATGAAAGGCTGGAGGTACCATGCAGGCATCCTTGTCAACATCACAGGAGATGTGCCTGCTCTATTCCCCCAGGCTCAGGACCCCAGCTTTCCAAACACCCTTCTGGCCACAGCTCCTGAGCAAGAAATCACATCAGGTGGATCACAGGTGACATGAAAAAAACTCCAACTTGGTTTATTTCAAAAGGGCAGAAGTCAGCAAAGAGGAACCTTTAAAAACTGCACATCCATAGTTCTTGTTCCTAATGGGCCGGGAGTGGTTGGGGTGGTAGGCGGCCGAGCAGGCGTGGGGCTAGTCTGGTCCACAGTCACAGGCGGCAGGTAGAGCTGCAGCTTGTCCAGGAGGTGACCCGGCCAGAAGTAATTGGGGAGGTTCACTGCCGACCACTGGGCTTTCGCCTTCAGCTTCCTGGAAAAGAAGAAGACAGGGAAGGTCATCATGGCAGACAGGCCAGGTCAGGGCTCCTTCTCCAGTGGAGCAAACCAACTGTGACCAGAGTGCAGGCACAGAACTGTGCTAAGCACTTCGGTATCTCAGTCTTCACTACAATTCCTTGTGGTAGGTTCTGTTGTCCCTTCTACCTTACCAATGAGGACCCGGAGGCTTAGAGAGGCTAAGTCATTTCTCCAAGGTCACACAGTCCACAAGTGGCCAAGTGCAGGCTTGACTTCCAATCTGCTGCCTCTAAACACCAAACTCTTAAGTGTACACCATGTGTTCTCTGGAGGCATTTTAATGTGGGGTTCGGAGTACAGCCTCTGGAGCTGGCAGAGCTGGGGTCAAATCCCTGCTCCACCACTTAATAGGTGTGTGACTTTGAGCAAGATATTTAACTTTTCTGTACCTCAGTTTCCTGTCTTGTAAAATAGGTATGCTAAAAGTAACTTCATAGGGGTGTTGAGAGGATGTACATGAGTTAACACACGAAAACACCCAGAGCGGGGTCTGCCTGACACTCTAACTGTTGTTTTAAGCCTCTCAGCTCCTGGGCACTGAGTCCCAGATGCTGTGCTAGGAGCACCGTGCAAGCTGCAGAGTCCCAGGCATCTCCCTCCCACCCTCCCCTCTTCCAGAGTCAGGTGATCGCAACAAGCCTGATGAATTGCTCAAACCCCTTAAAGTACATTCTCTTTATTATTGTCGGCGTTTTCCTAGTGGAGAAGAAAGGGAGGCATCTTGTCAGGAGAGGCGAAGTCCAGGTTAACGGGGCCTCAGGGAGTAGCCCGGGTGCCACCACTGACCTCTGCAGGGCCCGACACCCAGCCCATGATCTGTGAAGGGGCCTCCCCTGTTTCTCTAAGGAGACCCTCTTTTTAATCTTTTCCAGAGAGCTTGAGATCGTGTCAGAATTGGTCAGGAGGGTAGCTGTGGGGGAGCTGAAGTGAGGAGGCTGCAGCCTGAGACATGCGCCAGGGAGACACTGGGGACTGGCCAGTCCATGATGACCAGTTGGGTTGGACATGCAGGGTTAGGACACAGACACTGGCACAACGTGACACCCCATGTCTGTCAGCGTCCCAGCCCCTTCAGCCAAGGGGACAGCAGCGGGGCAGGAGCAAATGGCAGGGGAAGAAGGGGGTTTGACACTCAGCTTGTCAGTCGTCTTAGCCGCAGGCTCACTGCGGCCCTGGGGCCTGCGCAGGCCCAGATTCGGGCCGAAGCTCTTCAAGTCCGAGTAGTAGCCTCCAGGCTGGCGGATCTGGCACACCGGGTCCTTCTGGAAAAGGATCTTGTCTCCCGGGTACAGCAGGGCTGTGAGCAGCCAGAGAAATGTGGCCCATCAGCCCAAGACCCCTCTCCTCCCTGAACTTTTGGGGCAGAGGGGGACTTCTTTAAAAATAAATTCACATTTTTGTTTGATTTTTTCTTACATACGTTTTTCAAAACTTTCTATTTTTCAATGATTGCAGATTCACAGGAAGTTGCAAAAATAGTGCAGAGGGTCCCTTAGATCCTATCTCCAGCTTCCCCCAGTTGTGACACAGCATGTAACTATAGTGTGATATCAGGAAACGGGGGTGGTACAATGCTGCTGAGTGGCCTACAGATGAGGGAGCTTCTTTCTAACCAGGTCAGCAAAGGCCCGAGGCAGGGAGCAGGCCCACCCTGCACCACCAGCCTGCGGGGCGTCCTGGTCAGGAGTCCCGGAAGGAGGAGGGGAGATGCACCAAGACTTCACCAGGTTAACTGAGACCTAGCTGATGGCAGTTTCCTCCTTGTCTAGAATCAGTCGCACAGATATCTGCGGGAGACCTTTCTAAGAACTGAGAACATAAAGAACACTGGGCCAGGTCTCCATCTTCCTGCAACTATTGAGCAGTGCTTATCCTAAGATGGTAACACACAAATAGCTCACGTTCTAGAAAAAGTGATGGAAGGTTACACTCCAGGTTATTAATGTTGGTTATTTGTGGTGAGGGCAGGGATTGGGCAGATGAGAAGAAAGGAGAGGAAGGGAGATGTGCAACATCAACATTTTAAAAAGGTATTTTTAATTTACCTTTTATTTACCTGCATTACCTTTTAAAAGGTAACTTTTAAAAATGATTTTTAAAACTACATTTTAAAATATATATACATGATTTTTAAAAATGATTTACATAAATAATTTTGTGTAAATGGAAAAGAAAAAGGTTTGTGAAAGAAAGGTCACTAAAATATTAATGGCGGTCAACTCAGGCTGGGGGGATTTTTATTTTTGTTTTTTTAAAAAATTAAGTGTCCAAGTATTATCTATAAAATAAGGGAGAGAAAAACAATAAAGCTATATTCACTGGGAAGAGGAGAATTGCCATGATGATCTAGAATTCTGGCCCATGAGCCTGAGGCCTCAAGTCAGAGCCCACCAACCTCGAGTCTAGAACACAGACCTGGGAGTCCTGATGTTTGCGCTTCTTTGCCCCCAACAGATCACGCGTGTGTCATAAGGACAGCCAATGGATAGTGGCCAGGAGAGTGGTGGACTAGAGTCTTTTCCATCTAGACCAATCAGAAGCAAAAGGAAGCCCGCCCATGGATGCTGCTCCTGTGTGCCCATGAATGTGAGATCCTGCAGAAGGTGAGGCTCACCCATGTACTGACCCAGAAGCTAGGAAAAACCAGTGGTGGAGAGAATCAGTAGGGGCTTGATAGTCTGGTGGGGACAGACAAAGGGGGCACATCCAGAGGAAAGACCTAACCCACAGGAGCAGTGTGGGGTGCCTGGCAAGCCTGCCTGCATTTTAGAGGACATAGCTGCAGCTCCACCATTAGCCAAGACCAGGGGATGGAAACAATCAGGGAAAGAGGAAAAAAGGATGATGTGGTGAAAAGTCAGTGTCCAGAGCTGCAGGATCTCCTGCTGTGGCTGCCCTCCCAGCCCAGGTGAGCAGCAAGCGGCCACCAAGTGAGGGGTGTGCAGCAGGTGCGAGAGACAATGACCATTTAGATTGGTTGGCCTGTGTTCCTGAAGGCCCTTGGCCACATCTCCCTGTATAGACCTGTTATGGCTGAATTGTTTCCCCCCAAATTCATATGTTGAAGCCGTAACTCCAGGAACCTCAGATTTTGTATTTGGAGGTAGGGCCTTTCAAGAGGTGATTAACCTAAAATGAGGCTGTTAGGGTGGGCCCTAAGCCAGTCTGATTGGTGTCCTTATAAGAGGAAATTTGCAGACACAGAGAGACATCAGATACACTGGTGTCTATACTGAAAAGATCACGTGAAGAGGCAGCCACTTGCATGCCAAGGAGAGAGGCCACTGAGGAAACCAATCCTGCCGGCACCTTGATCTTGGACTTCTAGCCTTCAGAACTGTGAGAATATAAATGTCTGTGGTTTAAGCCACCCAGCCGGTGGTACTTTGTTCCAGCAGCCCTAGCAGACTAATACAAGACCCAAGGCCCTATACATTTAGCACTTGTTCCCCTCCCTCTTGGGAAGAAGATGGAAATAATTAATTGTGACTGTTAACTCTTATTCTCAGGGAAGTCACACCACTCTCTGTGTGCCCCTCTCTCAGAAAACCACCTTTCCCAGTATGACCACAGTTCCTCCTTGCAAAGTTCCTATGGGAAAACGTCTTCCCTCAAGTGCAGTTGCTCCTTCATGTTTTTAAAGCACAGTGAGGGACCTGCCCATTAAATTTATAAATTCATAAATCTGGGATGCCAGCATTGCTGCATGGTCATCAGGAGCTGGGCACTCCCCCACCCCCATCTCTCAGAAGCACATACTCTACCCAGAGATGTGAAAGGTTCAGATCTGCTTGGATATGTGAAGACACAATTCTTCCCCTAAGCAGAGGGCGGAACCAGTGTGGAAATCTCAGGGTTGAGTCCTGCTGTCTGAGCGGAGAGCAAAGGGCCTCAGCAGAAAGTGTCTCCTGGAGCATTCCTACCTCAGGATTGCAGAAGAATCAAGAAACTGGCCTGGCCTAGGGAGGTGGTTTTGGAAATGCCCAACACAGCCTAGCAGTATCACTTCTACCAAATCTCCCTCTTTGAAACTGGCATTGTTCTTTTATGCTCAACCTCAGGGTTCCCTCACCCAAAACTCCTGTCCTGGGAGCTTCCTGCTCTAAAATGCCAGCTCACCAAGCTCAGCTGGGGAACCCGGACCCCCAGGCCTGTGGAGCCTGTGGACCTCTGAGATCTAGAAATCTCATCTATCAGCAAAACAGGCTGGGCTGTTCCTCCCCTCCTCCCCCTCCTTCTTCCCAGTGTCTCCACCACAGGCCACAGCAGCCTGGCTGCGTGCATGTTGGCTGGGGAAGGACAAGCCTCAGGTGGACACCACCCTCGCCCTGGCTCTGGGCCCTCTTGGCATCCTCCTGAGGGCCAGCCACCAAGGCCCTTACCTTTCATGAGGGTGTCCTCTGTCACCGGGAGGCCATAGTACCCACAGAGCTCCTGGCACTTCAGGTAGACGAGAAGGTCGTTCATGCGGGACTTGTTGATGAGCTCGTTCATCTCTCCCTGGATGGTGGACGGGAGGCAGTGGTCGTCAATGCGCTTATTCCCACTGCACACCAGGCGGCACTGCCCCGTGTACTCGATGGAGGGGATCCTGAGCTGTAAAGAGAAGAGAGGTTGCCACACACTTCTCTTCGCTTTATCTCTCTCCTCCTGGCTGGAAGGCAGATGTTGAGCCTTATCTGCCTCTCCCCATGCAGCCCCCAGAATGGGCAATGGCAAAGAATACACGGTGGGACCGAAGTTCAGGTTCTGCAGTCAGTGACTCGGGAGAAAAATCACACATGGTCAAGGTTACCCCTGAAGAGCACCTGAATGGTCAACGCACGCAGTTCTGTGTGCAGAGCCCTGTACGTGGACGTGCACACGTGACTGTATAATGTATCCGGTACAGTACAGTACAGATGCGCTAGAGGCATCCTATTGAAACATTACATTCACGTGTTTGGCTGCGTGGGAATTTAAATTAAGTGCAGCCACCTGTGACTTTCAGGTGGAAGCTACTGTTAAGGATGACAGAGCAAGGCAGAAGAGGGCTGAGGAGTGTGTAGCCACTTGTGGCCTTCTTCTTTTTTGAGGAAGATCAGCCCTGAGCTAACATCCATGCTAATCCTCCTCTTTTTGCTGAGGAAGACTGGCTCTGAGCTAACATCTATTGCCAATCCTCCTCCTTTTTGTTTTTCCCCCAAAGCCCCAGCAGATAGTTGCACGTCATAGTTGCACATCCTTCTAGTTGGTGTATGTGGGGCCAGCGGCCTCAACACGGCCAGAGAAGCAGTGCGTCGGTGCACTCCGGGATCCAAACCGGGTGCGCCAGTAGCAGGCGAGCACTTAACCGCTAAGCCACAGGGCCAGCCCAGTGGCCTTCTTATTTATTGATTTATTTACAAGGAAAGAAAAATCTATCTTTTTCAAGCTTCTAACACCAGAATCCACAAAGTACAGCTCATAGGCCAAATCTGGCCCACCACTTGTTTTTTATAAATAAAGTTTTATTGGAACACAACCACACTCATTTGTTTAGGTGTCGTCTGTGGCTGCTCTGTGGTGCAGAGTCAAGTAGTTGCAACAGAGACAACACGGCCTGAAACACCTAAAACATTTACTATCTGGCCCTTTCCAGGGAAGGTTTCCGATCCCTGCTCTAACATTTTGGGTTTTCCTGTCATGCAATTGAATCAGATCTTAGTTGATATAGCACTTACCAATACTGAACATTTTATTATGTCTTCATATTTATAGATAATATAAAAATATGTATGTATTTGGTATTACATTAATATTGCCTGCCTCCCTGACTAGACTCAGCTTCCTGAGGGCAGGGGCTGTTGTGTTCTCAGAGCACCTAGAAGAGTGCCTAGCACATTACAAGCTCTCAACAAATGTTTACTGGATGAATTAATTCACACAATCAGTTCTTCCTTCCTTCACTGGTCATGTATTTCTGGAGTGCCTACTCAGGGCCAGGCCCCATGCCAGGCGCTTGAATTCCAGCTGTGATGAAGACGCAGCCCGGTCTCAGGAGGCAAAGTCATAATTAAAGAATGGGAGGAGGGGAACTCAGTACTTTCAGAAACATTATCTCATTTCATCTTCACAGAAACCTTGTGAGGTAGGTATTGTTTTTGTTATACAGATGAAGGAACAGATGAGGGAACAGAGAGGTAAAGAAGCCCGCTCCCAAGAGTTCCCCCAGCTAGAAGGTGGTGGAGGTGCCGCGGACTGGAACCCAAGCCTGTCCAATTGCCAAGCCCAGTGCCCTCCCCCACTGGCGGGGGTACCTTGTTCTGCCGCCTCCTCTCTCTGCACCACTTGCCGACGTCCTCCATCTCCTCCAGGGTCATGGGCCGTGCCTCCAGCTGGGTATCGACTACGGGCTCAGTCAGTGGATCCATCTTGGGAGGCTCTGGGGCTAAAGTGCCCTTCTGCTTCTGAGATGCACTCTGTGGGGAAACTCTGTGCTCAGCAGATCTATACTCTAGAGTCGGAGGAACGAGACAAAGAAGGAGAGACTGAGAGGGTGCCAAGCCACGGAATCCTCCAAGCAGTTACCCACCGTCACCGAGCAGGCACTGGGCCACCCCTCTGCTCACTTCCTACGTGTCTGGTCAGCGCCATCTGAGATGTGCGTTGAAGGTGTCCCTGCTCTCCGGCTCCACTGGGCCTCCCTAGAGCGGGCCGCCTCCTCCCTCACCTGTCCATGAACCCAGCCTTCCTGTTGCCGTTCTCACCTTCTAGAGTCCTGTTTCCACCAAACAGCAAATAGGACTTACAAAAAATACAAGCCAGATCACCTCATTCCCCTGCTTAACACTCTCTACTGGCTTCCCACAGCACCTCGAGTCCTGCCCCTGATCTGCACAGCCTCAGGAGCTGGCCTCAGCTGACCGGCCACCTGCCCCGTCTCCTACGCCCAGCCCTCACTCACTCCACCCAGCCCCCCGCACTTCTTCTGTCCCCGGAAGACTTCTCGCCTCAGGGCCTTGGCCTTTGAGGTCACATCTGCTAGGATGCCCTTCCCCAGACTGGCTCCTCCTCAGTCACTCAGCTCTCAGCTCCAGCGGCTGCTTTTCAGAGGCTTTCCCTGACGACCACCCCTCACTGTGTCCTCTGTCTTCAAAGCATTAATCGCTACTGGACATCGTCTTGGTTAACCCTTTACATGGAAGCTCATTGAAGGCAGGGGCATTGGCTTCTTCACTACTGTGTTCCCAGCTCCTAGAAGTGTGCCTGGCACACAGTAGGTCCTCAACAAAGATCCGAGTGAATGAAAGCACCCCATTGCCCCTGCCCTGGTTCAGGCCTTCACTGTCCTGGGCTGGGATGGAGTGCTGGCCCCGCTGCCTTCCCGTGTTGAGACGGTGGCCAGGCAGTCAGCCTCCCGGAGCTTCAGCTCCCTCCTCCTAAAGTGTGAATGGCAGCCCTGAACTCTGGGGACTTGAGGATAAACTGAGCTGATGCTGGGGTAACGCTCCCCAGCCCACAGAGGACGCCCCCAAATGCTACCACCTTCTCTCTGTGAGCTGGTGCCCAGACTCTTGATGCTGCTGCCCCTTTAGGCAAAGCAAGAGATACCCAAGTCTGCTTCCTCTACCCACTGCCGCTCTCGGGGGAAAAAGAACTCCGTGATGATCCTGAGAGAGCACCATTCAAGCAAATACCTGCTCTTGGCTTCAAGTCTATTCATTGGGAAATGATAGGCCCCAAATACCTTTGCTGCAAATACCCATCATGGCGCACAGTGATCATTCACCAAATGACTCTCAGCCAACTACATGGATATCAACGCGCTTTGGTAATTCATAATGAAAAGGCAAAAAGAGCATGGGTGGGAAATGACACCCAACTCGAATGACCCTGAGGATGGACACGAAGGGTGATGGCTAGTGTGGGGGTGGTGACGCGTGCAGGAGGCGACTGTAGGGGCGCTCATGTTCCCTGGGACTCTGAGATGGGCAGAGACCCTGCCTGGGGGTGACGGTGCCTCTGCCCAGGGCTTGTCGAGGCTACAGGTCGGAAATCTGTGTGCTGCGCTGTAGGTGACGCTCCGGGGGCCTGAGGAATGGACTCTATGGGAGCTGCCTGCTGCCTCCAAAAGAACCAACCAGTGAGGATGCCAAGCACCTAGCTCAGTGTGACCGTGAACTCCAGAGGCCCTCCCAAATCTTCACCCATGTAAGGAAACCCCTCCACTGCCCCCCTAGGGCTCTTACATGACCACAGGGAGGACGAGGAGCACCACCCCACCCAATGTCTGAAATTTCATTCCCGCCAACCTGGCGAGTGGGGGCAAAGCAAGATTTGTTTCATTTAGAAAAAGAAAGATGTGGTTACATTTGGGGAGGGATCTGGAATGGTGGACAGTGGTCAAGGGAGGGCTTGAATTCTATCTGTAGTTGTTCAAATTTTTTTTTTTTTTACAACAACAATGGCACTAAACTCTAAAGAACCATGATGCACCCTGTGTTGTAGAGTAAATTCATAGCAAGAGCTATGGCTAGTCCATTTCTAATTTGCCTCTGTGCTTCATCTGGACAGATGTAGCTCCACGAGCACACGGCTTGGCAAATGGAACTTGAGCTGTGCACAACATATACAACTGTTTACAGCAGCCCTACTAATATCCCTGAGAGTAAAATACCAAAGTAAACTTTCCAGTAAATTCTAAACGTGCTAATTCTGGTTTCTGAACTTTAGTTTACTTTTTATCAATAACATATAGACTAATAGTAAGAAGGCCTTGGGCCTATATACAAATGGAAAGGCTTGCTATTTGTTTGGTCAGTGTATCAGGTGGGCTTGGGGGGCTGAAACCACCCTTTGAGAATCCTACACTAAGGACAAGGGCTGGGCCTCATTCATCTTTGAATGGACACAGTGGCTGGGCACTCAAGAAAATATCTACTCCTTAGTTGACCCCCGGGCATAGAAGTTCCAGAGGCTTGGCCCACCTACGGTGAGCCAGAGTTGGAGAACACACTCAGGAAGTGAGCCAAGGCTGCCTCCACCAGGCTTGCTCCCCAGATGGGGAAGCGGAGGCACGGGGGTGGGAGTGGGTACGTACTCTCCCTTCCAGTTGGCAGGGCACTTCTCTGCTCAGCCAAACACCACTGTATGTAGGTGTTGGTCAGGGCATGCAGGGTGATGCTGCTGTGCGTCCCCAGAGAGCTGAGATAGATGACAATATCCTCCACCTCCCGGTCTGTCAGAGGGACTCTGACCTGAGGAGAGAAGGGAAGCCCCCAGGGTGGGCAGGCTCCAATCCACACGTCCTGCAAGGACAGCCAAGGCCTTGCCAGCCTAGCCCCACCGCCCCATCTAGTTTCACTTGCAGCCACTCCCAGCTCATACCCAAGATCTCTGCCACAGCAGCTCAGAGCTCTTCCCCGGGCCCTGAACACACCCTGCACTTTCTCACCCCCTGCCTTTACTCAGGCGTTTCCCCCTCTCTGCCTGAAAAACTCCTATCCCTCCCTCAAAACCCAGTCCAGATATGCCACCGTTTTTGCCGAGTCTGCTACTTCTTCCTCTGGGCTCCCACCTCACTCCATGCCAATCACTCCATGCCACACCCCGCTTTCCCATGCTGGATGTGAAGAAGGATTTCACGTGTCTATCATCCTTGCCCATGAGGGACACATAAGCCTCCCTTCACTGAAGTAAAATCGGATCAGCAATACGATAAGCAGGGTGAGCAACTTGGGCGGAGGATAATGCTGGCCAGCAACAGCGAATATACAAGAAAAAGTTTTACAGGAAATATAAAACTATAATTCTTCAGCTGCTTTAGACCATAGTCATTGCCCACTGAACTTTCCTTAAAGAAGGTCAGAACTCTCCTGGTGCGAAACGATTTAGTGTTTCATCTTCTTGGTCAGGCAGATTCAAGACCCTCTATCTTTTGTTCTAAATGCCTTGAAAGGTTGTTCAGACACTTCCGTGTCATAAAACGATGGTGTGAAAACCAGTGAGGATTCACATATTTCATAAAATATGCAGCAAACTGCCTAAAGTTTTTCTTAAAGGCTGTAACCCCAAGTCCAGTGCTTAAATAAAAGCTTAATTCATCTAGACCAGAGGTCAGCAAACTTTTTCTAGAAAGGGCTAGACAGTAAAGATTTTAGGCTCTGTGAGCCATAGGCTCTCTGTCATCACTGCTCAACTCTGCTCTCACGGGATGAAAGCAGCCAGGACAACACACAAACAAATGAGCATGGCTATGTTTCCATAAAACTTTATTTACAAAAACAGGAGACAGACTCGGTTTGACCCCTGGGCCATAGTAGGCAGACCGCTGCTAGATCAACAGAACTTTCTGCAATGATGGAAATGTTCCACATCTGCACAGTCCAACAGAGGAACCACTCACCACATGTGACTACTGAGCACTCGAAACGTGGTGGGTGTGACTGAGGAACTGGATTTTTTATTTTATTTATTTACAATTAACTTCAGTTTGTGACTGGCCAGTAGAAGCGTGGTCTGTGGACCAGGACCATGGGCGTCACGGGGAGCTCGTCAGAATGCAGCATCTTGGGCCTCACACAGAGGCACTGAGTCAGATGCTGCATTTTAACAAGACCCCTATGTGATTCATTCGCCAGTGAGAGTTGGAGAAGCTCTAGAAGGTTCTAGAGGCAGAACTGAAGGCCTAGCAATCTCTTTGCTCGGTTCTGGGGTCTGATGGGCAAGATTCCCCAGGCAGCTGGCTGTTTATGGCTCAGCTCTGCACACTGTCCACAAAGGTAGGACCTTTCAAGGTCAGACCTGGGCAAGGGGAGTTTTAGGCGTCTGATGTGGCCACAGGTGAAGCCACATTTTCCCATCTGGCTTTACAAGTAATAAAGCTGATCGTTTGAGCTCCCTGTGTCTACTTTTCAGTGTGTCCAGGACATGAGGAGGGGGCAGCAGTGGGGGGTGCATGGACGCCCTCCCCACTCAGGCCAGCCCTGAGGGAGCGGGAGGCACTCACCGCCTTCAGAGCCTCAGTGAAGTCCTCCCTGGAGATCCTCTGGTTCTCACCGCAGGCCACCTTGTTAAACATCCCCAGGATCTTGATCCTGTGGCTACGCAGGTAGGAGTACAAGGCCGGCAGGGCGGAGGGCCTGGGCAGTTGGAGCTGGGACAGTTGGCAGGGGGGCTGGGGGCTTTTCTTCTGAAAGAGGCAAGAGAGTGGGGCAGAGGGGAGAGTTCAGGGAAGACAGGCCGATGGCACGAGATCCCCAGAGCTGGAGAGAAATGGGAGAGGGGGGCTGAGCGGCTCTAAACAGACAGCAAGATGGAGTGCAGAGAGCACTGGATTCTGGCAAGCCCGGGGCGGCCGTGTCCTGCCACAGAACACCTGGGAGACCGCTTCTCTGGGCCTCCATTTTCCCCTCAGAAATCAGAGGCTTGGACAATGTGAGAGCTAGTTTCATTTGTATCCACATCTCTCCTGTCAGACCAGTCACTATTACAGTCCCACTGGGCTCTCAGTGCACCAAAATATACGCCCCTGCCCGGGGCCCGACGGGGTTCCCCTCTCCTCCACCTCCCAGCTTTGCTCCTGCGGGCCTCCTGCCTAGAAGACTCTGCCCTCTTTCCATACCCGTCCACAGCCTACTCCTCCTCCACTTCCAGGTGAATGGGAATATATCAGAATACTCCTCCCTTACCTCAGTGCGGCACTCGACAGTTTACAAAGAGCCTTCCTGTTCCCTAGCTTTTAGCTCCTCTGTGCTCCTGGAGCATTTGGGACCCACCTCTATTAATGACCTGTAGCAAACTGTAGTAGAGTCATTAATCTGATGTGTCTGTCTCCCTCACTAACGTGCGAACACCTGGAGAGCAAGGCCATGTTGTATTTAGCTACATACCCTCACCTCCCATCCTGGTACTGAACAAAGCCCCAGGCCCTAGGCAGGTAGGCAGTAGTTGTTTGCTGAATGAATAAATGATGCTGTGAATTAGGTATCAGGTATTACTTTCCTGTTTTACAAGTGAGGAAACAGCCTCAGAGAGGTGAAGTGACTTGCCCAGGCTCACAGTGCAGGTAAGCAGTTGAGCTGGGTTTCTAACCCAAGTCAGTGTTTATTCATGGATGCTGTGATGCTGGCAGCAAAGGGTGTGTTAGACCCATGAACTTGGGGTTTTCACTACAATTACACCAAGGACTGACTCTGAAGTGTTTGGGCCAACCCAAATGGCGCTGATGAGACTGCGATAATACTAAAGACGCCAACCGTTTATTGAGTGCCCACTATGTGCCCAGCACTGTGCTAGGCACCTTACAGAAATTAATCCATTTAGACATCCCAGCAACCCTAGCAAGTAGGCACAATGGTTATCCCCATTTAACAGATGAGGAAACTGAGGCCCAGACTGTACAGCTAGGAAGTAGCAGAGCTGGGTTTAAACCCAGGTTCACGTGACCTCTTATCCCAGCTTCACCTGAACTGGGAGAAATTTCAAGTGTTTGTTTTGCAAGGAAATGTCACAGAGAGGCAAGCAGTCGGAAGATGAGGACTTGGGGACTGACTGCCATTTACTCTCTCCATGGATCTGGAAAATCCACTGGCCTCACTGAGCCTCTGTGTCCATGCTTACAAAAGGGGATCCTCCGTTTTCTCCCACCCTCCCAGCTGTGGTCCTCACAGCAGCCCCGTGAGCACCTGCTTGGCACATAAAGGCCCTCAGCAAACGTGCCAGTGAATGAATGAACGGCCAGTGAGCATTAAGACTGCCCCACAGAGGGGCTGCCAAGGATCACCCCTCCCCGGGTGGTCTGAAGGTCAGCCGCAACTTCTTCAACTCTCCTCCCTTTTAAGATGGAGTCTAATCCCCCTCCCAAGTGTGGACAGTGCTTAATGACTTGCTCCTGACAAACAGAATATGGTGGAAGTGATAGTGTAAATCTTCTGAAACTGAGACTTCCTGAGACGAGGTCATAAAGGTCATTGCAGCCTCCTCCTGGCTGTTTCCCGGACTGTCACTCTGCAACCCTCCAGCAGCCCTATGGAGTGGTCCGTGTGGTGAGGAACTGGGGCTCCTGCCAACAGCACTGGGAGCAAGCCAGCTGAGGGCGGGGGCTCCTCCTGCCCCAGTCAAGCCTTCAAATGTCTGTGGCCCAGGCCAACATCCTGAGATGAAAGACTGAGCCAGAGCCACCCAGCTAAGTTCCTCCCAGATTCCTGACTCAGAAACAAGTGAGATTATAAACATTTGTTGCTTCAAGTCACTTTGGGGTGTTTGTCACGCAGCACTAGATAACCAATTCACCTCCCTTTCTTCTCCCAAACTTCTGTTTGCTCTTCTGTCAAGTGGGGTGAACAGTCCCCATCCTGCTAATCCAAGGGAATGAAATGACAGCATGCGCCTAACCCCTCAGTGTCTTCACCTGGCAAATGGGGCCTGTCACCTCGGTGGCTCTGGCAGAAGTCAGCTGGGCCTCGCGCTCCTTGTGGATCCTCTGTAAGACGCTGGCCTCTGAAGGCGTGAGGCTGGGCTTGTTCTGCAGCCACCTCTCTAAGTTGCCGAAGGTTTCCAGGTCCTCACGAAGCTTCATCCTCTGGCTCAGCCAGGTCTTTGTGTCCTCCGGCTGCTCTCGGACGTCCCTAGCTTCCAGGGGTTTGAAGCTGGAGATGGGCTGTAGCGGAGCCTGGGGTTGGGGCATGGGATGGATGGGTATGGGATCCTCTTTTTGAGGCAAGATGATGATCCGCCGGCGGCTTCGAGGCAGGTGGAAGTCCTTCTTAAACTGCCTGAAGCAGTGGGCAATGACCCGTTCAGGATCGGAGATGGGGTCCTTGCTGGCATTTTCGTCAGCTGAGGTCTCAGACTGGCAGAGCCCTTGGGGGAAGAGGGTTAAGAGGTGAATTCCTTTCAGGAAGAGGACTAAAGAAGTCAGGAAGGAAAACTGCTTTAGCACCAGGCTGGGCATCAGGGCACCTGGGTTCCAGGCCCGGCTTTACTGGCGCCTTGCTAAAATGATGAAGATAATTGCATCCTACGTGACTGGGCACTCCCAGTGGCAGGTACTATGCTAAGGGCTTTATATGCTTTCTCTTAATTAACCTTCTCAGATTCTACTCCTACTCCATCCCCCGCCCCCCGACTCCCCAATACTCCTTACTGGCAATCAGAAGGATATTTTTAAAGATTTTATTTATTTATTTTTTCCCCCAAAGCCCCAGTAGATAGTTGTATGTCATAGCTGCACATCCTTTTAGTTGCTGTATGTGGGATGCAGCCTCAGCATGGCCAGAGAAGCGGTGTGTCGGTGCGCACCCGGGATCTGAACCCGGGCCGCCAGCAGCGGAGCGCACGCACCCAACCGCTAAGCCACGGGGCCGGCCCAGAAGGATCTTTTTAAAATGCCCTTCTGATCTGGTCTGATCACCCGATCAGTGTAGCGCCGTCACGAATAGAGGCTTTGGAGCCAGAATGCTCCAGTCTGAGTCCTCCTGCCTCTCGCTGGCTGCATGATCTAGGGCAAGTCACTTATCCTCCGTGTGTCTCAACTGCTTCACTTGTAAATGGGGATAATGACGGTACTTACCTTACTGAGTGGTGATGTTTAGAATCAGTCCATTTTAGTTGCTTTGTTCATAGTAAGTGCGCCACTATTATTTTTTTATATACTCACCCATCACCCATTTTGAAACCCTTCCATGACTTTCCAGAGCCCTCAAAATAAAGTCCCATGGCCCTCCTCTGCCAACCTTTCCCGTCTCATCGCTCGCCTATCTTTCCTTACTACATCCCAGACGCCCTGACCTTCTCTCTGTTCCCTGAAGGATCAAGCCCATCCTGCCTCAGGGTTTTGCACATGCTGCTCCCTCTGCCAGGAGTGCTCCTCCCCCACCCATCCCCTCCCCACTCCTCCTCATCCTCCAGACCTCAGGCCAAATGTTACCTCTCCAGCTCCCAGGCTCTGTTATATCCTCATGTTACCTCTGCATAACACAACCTATACTTTTCCTTCAGACCACTTATCACAAGTGTGTAAATCAGGGGGTGCCAACTGGCATGCCTCATGCTGAATGAGGTGTGGGGTCCTGTTTTGATTGACATATTGCTTAAAATTTTCCAGTTTGAGTTACTTTAGGCTGGGGCATGCCCTCTCCGGCTTGCTGTAGTCCCCACCATTCCCTGTCATCTCACGTGCAGCTCAGTTCATTCATTAAGTGCCTGGTTCAGGCAGACATTTGTGTTTGAAACTGCTGGTGCAATTACTTGGTTGATGTTTATGTTTTCCAATGGACTGTGAACCAGGACCTCATCTTTTTTCTTCCCTGCTCCCAGCACCTCCACAGTGCCAACACATAGTGGGAGCTCACTAATTATTTGGTGAATGAGTGAATGACAAATGGACAGACATAACAAGTCAGCTCTGTGATTACACCCATTGTACAGATAAGGACACTAAGGCCCAGAGAGGCCCAAGGTCACACGGTTGATTAGTAGCAGAGCTGGGACAGAGCCTGGCCCCAGAGCTCAGCTCTGAGCAATTACCTGATATTACCCCAAAGTGTCACCTAATCTCACAGAGTCTCCTTCTTTCATGTCTAAACCGTTGTAAACTCTGCTCTAGCTACCTCCTGAAGCTGTTATGAAGATCAAATGAATAGTAGATATGGGAGTGTTCTAAAATTCAGAAGGGATATATTATTAAAAATATTCTCATCATCATTTTCCTTCTAAAACCACAATTCCCCTGCTTAAAACCCTTCTAGTACTCCCAATGGCCTCCAGAATCAAGTTCAGTCTCCTTAACCTGGCCCCACCTGACCTGCCCACCCCTGCCAGCCTCTCTAATGGGCTCCTTCTCTCCTTCCTTCTGCCTCACCTTGTACTTGTACCCAAACTGAGCTGACTGTGATTCCTTGGTCCCCCCGCCCTGCCCTCCCCAAACTGTGCTGTTTTCTCTCTCTGGAATGCTCTTCTCTCTCCCCCACTTCACTTGATTATTCTCTACTGCTGCTCCGAGACTCAGCTCAGGCATCAGCATCCCCTGAAGCCTTCTCAGCCCCTCCCTCGTGCCCCCTCTGGGTCCCCACAGCTGCCATGCTTAGCCCCATCACAGCATTTACCATATTTTTCTGGATGAAGATGCTTTCTGAGTCTTTCTTTCCCAACAACCTGTGAGTTTCCCAATGGCAAGGACTGTGTCTTAGTTCCCATGTATCCCCAGTGCCTAGCCTGGCACAAAGTGAACATTTGTTAGGTCTCCTTACAATGCTCATGTGTTCCTTTCATAGTCAGAAAATAATAAGAGTATTCTGTCCATCAGTGTGGACAAAAGGGAGTACTTCTCAATAATCCATTTATCATTTCCCTGAGGACAAGATGCTGGGTACAGCTGAGGATTTAGTCACTTATCAAACCAGCATTTACTGAGAATCACCCAGTGCTTGGTGCTGGCTGGGTGCAGATCCAAACGAGGCTGGGGGCCCGACAACAGTGCACTGGCATGGAACAAGATGGAGTAACCAGAAGGGTAACTAGATGCTCTTAGTCTGGGGAGAAGCGCTAATGGAGGAACCCAGGAGGTCATCATGGAGGAGGAGGCATTGACATGCGCCTTCAAGAATGAGTTGGGTAACAAGGGGTAGAGGGGCCAGCATGGCGAAAGGTAGGGGGTAGGGTCTGGGGATTTTAGAGTCACTAAATAGTTCCACAAGTTCCATATTGTGTGTGAAGGAGGAGGTTAATGGGAAATAAAGTTGGAGCCATCTCGAATGCCACGTTAACGGATTTAAACTTTACCCTACAGACCATGGAAACATTGAGAATATGCTCCTCACTGGTCTCACCGCTTCCACTGTGCCCGCCCCCAAATCCAGGACCCGCCCTCAGCCAGAAGAGCCACTCCCCCCGACTGAAACCCTTCAGTGGCTTCACTGAAATGGCTTCTCGGTGCTCTCAGGATAAATAACCCCCTCCCGCCATGGCCTACAGAGCTTACCGGGCAGCGATGGGAACAGATCCTCGTTCGTTTCATAGGCAGCACCCATGGCCGCGGCGCTGGGGGCGGGCGCTGCGGCGCGTGTACGCGTCCGTGTGTGCTTGCTTGCACGGGCGGCGTCGGGGTGCCAGAGCACCCAGTTTTGCCAGACGCGCAAGGTGCCCAGCTGAGAAGCAACCGTTGCCCGGACTCCGGACGCCCCGCGGGCTTGGCTGAGCTCAGGCTGGCTGAGCGCCGCCGCGCGCCGAGGCGACGGGAGCGGACCGCCTCCGCCCCAGCGCCCCCGACCCCGCTCCTTTAGCCGCTCCCGGGAGGGGCGCGAGGCGATCACCGCGGTGCAAAGTTCCGGGCTCGGCCAAAGACAGTGTTTCTTAGTTTGGCCCAGGGGCTCCCGAATCCGGAGTCATAAATCCCCGGGTTTCCCACAAAGCACAGGATCTTCAGCCAGTCTCCCCGTCTTTCGGTCTCAGTGTTCTCATCCGAACAACAGGCCTGTCTCCTCCAGGAGAACTGCAGGAACCCGAGTGAGCCGTGGCCAAATAGAGGCAGTGTTTTTGGTATGCTTTGCCATGGTTTGGAATTATAGGCTCTGAGTTCTGGAGTATTAATAATAAACACTTGAAATGTCCGTCAACTGATAAGCAGATAAAATGTGGTCTATCCATACAAGGGAGTATTACTCGTGAGAACTACTGACGCATGCTGCAACACGGATGAACCTTCAAAACATTATGCTGAGTGCAAGAAGCCAGGCACAAAAAGCCACATATATGATTCTGTTTATAAGAAATGCCCAAAATAGGCCTGTCTGTAGACACAGAAACCAGATTAGTGATTGCCAGAGGCTGGAGAGGGGAGCATTGGGTCTGACTGCTAACAGGTACGAGGTTTCTTTTTAGGCTGACGGCAATGTCCTGAAATTAGTGATGATGGTTGAACAGCATTGTGAACGTACCAAAAACCATCAAATTGTACAATTTAAAAGAATTTTATGTTATGTGACTTGTGTCTCAATAAAAGAAGTTAAAAAAAAACCCAAACACTTGAGCGGTTACTCTGCATAAAGTATTGCCTTTACTGAAAGGCATTGTTTTTGTGACCTGCTCAACAACCTGAGGTAGTCACTATGGGCCACATGAAAGCAGCACTTGTGCAAGCCTGGCTCCATTTAGGCAATTACATGCATTAACTTAATAATCGTAATAACCATGTGAGGTAGTTACACTGTCCCATTCTAAAGAGACGAGGAAACAGGTACAGAGGTCAGGCAACTTCACCTGCAGGAAAAAGGACAAGCCAGGCCTGGCTGAGGGCTTGAGCGCCCTCCCCCTGTGTCCACACAGGCCCACACTCCTGATGGAGATGCTGTGCAGAGGATCTGACAGCAGGCCCTGCCACACCTGATGCCCTCAGCCTGGTGCTTGCCCTATCCTTCAACCCCAGCTGCGGCCAGGGTTTCAGGGGTCCCTCTAGACTCTTAGCTGGCATATTTGGGTATCTTGTCCTCACACCTTACCCTTTTTGTTCCCTTCCATTATTGTGTGTGCCTTTCTCTCTCCCTGTGAGGGTCTCTACAGAGCCTTTTCATCTTAGTGCCTCTCTCCAGCACAAAGCTTTGCACTTAGTGAATGCTACTTTGATGTCTGTTAAATAAAAATGTGATAGGAAGTTATAAAGGGGATGTTTGCTTGGGGTTGTGTGTGGCCAGTTGTCCTGTTCTCTGGTCAAAATCCATCCTTCTCTAAAAACTGAAACTCGCTCACTAAAGTGGAAACAACCAAATAGCCCCATAGCACACTGTATCCTCATTCTGTTCACAATCCACTCTACAACAAAGGAAGGTTCCCTAGCAATGTATTTATTTTTCATTTAGTCAATCAATTTAATTTTCAAATTATGCCCTAAAATGGCGATTGGTAATTGAGACTTAGTAACTTAGGACTTTTTTCGTTTGGTGAGTTCTTTCTAAGGTAAATGTTTCAGTATTTGAGCTACACCATTATAAAACCTGTATTAAAAAATGGCATACAGGGAAATACAAACACCAAATGATTTCACTCATATGTGGAAGATAAACTAACCTACAGACAGAGACAACAGTTTGGTGGTTACCAGGGGTAAGGGGGTTGGGAGGTGGGCACAAGGGGTGAAGGGATACAATTATATGGTGACTGACAAACAATAATGTACAACTAAAATTTCACAATGTTATGAACTATTATGACATCAATAAAAAAAATGGCAAGCATTATGGCAGAGTGAGCTTCCCCCACTGAACTCTCACCCTCTAAGACACAACAAAAAGGACGTTCATATTCCAACAGAAGCTATTCACACAACACACGGGATGTATGAGGCACCCAGGCAGCCATACACCCAAGGACTGAGGTGCTGGAATCCCCAGAGTAAGTGGAAGGAGGTAAGAGGAGCTCCCTTCCTTCCCCAAGGACTGTGACCCAGAGACAAAGACCACACGGCTCTCAGAGGTGGGGGAGGGGCAGCTTGCCTCGTGAAAACTGGCGCTCTCCAAGACCCCTCACAGCTTGTGGGGATCCCCCTACGGAGGGAGCGGAACTGTTGCGAGGGTAGTTTCAACAAGCTAGCCCCCCAGGAGAGCAGAGAGCAACAGCAAGAGGAGAAACCTCTGAGATCGGGGAGGCGAAAGTAAGCACCCCTCCCCAACCCGACCCGCCTGACCAGCGCTTCAGCACAGTGGCCCTCCAGCTCCTGCTTCTTCGGCCCAGCAGCACTTCAGCTGCAGCTGCTTCAACCCACCTGCACCTGAGCCCCAGCTGCTTTGGCCTAGCTGCGCTCCAGCTCCAGCTGTTCCCACGCTCCAGCTCCAGCTGTTCCCATGTTTCCCCCGCCAGCAGCCTCCACTCAGCCATGCCTCAGATCAGCCAGGAACTGATGAGAGTGCACAAGGATCGAGGCGGGCCAGAATACACAGCCACTGACCCCCACCCAGCGGCAGCAAGAGAAACTGCGACCATATATTTTCACTATGAGGAAAAGTAAGCCAACACTGACAGGCACTATGCAAAAATATATTAAATCTCCAGACCAAAAGGAAAATGATAAGCTTCCAGAAGTCAACCCGGAAAGCACAGAAATGTATAACCTTAATGACAGAGAATTCAAAATAGCCATCACAAAAAAGCTTAATGAAATACAAGAAAACACAGACAGATGATTCAATGAAATCAGGAGTTTCTTCACAAAAGAGATTGAAACTATAAAAAAAAAAAAAAACAATCAGAAATCCTAGAGATGAAAAACACAATAGAGGAGATAACGACAAATCTGTAAGCCTTAAGCATCAGAGCTGACAATATGGAGAAAAGAATTAGCAATATTGAGGACAGCAATGCAGAAATGCTCCAGATGGAGGAGGAGAAAGAACTAAGACTAAAAAGAAATGAAGAAACTCTCCAAGAAATATCTGACTCAATTAGGAAATCCAACATAAGGATTATAGGTATTCCCCAGGGAGAAGAGAGGGAAAAAAGAGCAGAGAACTTATTCAAAGAAATAATAGTTGAGAACTTCCCAAACCTGGGGAAAGAGTGGAAATACCAGTGAATGAAATAAATAGATCTCCAAAATATATCCACATGAAAAGACCTCCTCCAAGGCATACAGTAGTAAAGCTGGCAAAAGTCAACAACAAAGAAAAAATATTAAGGGCAGCTAGACAAAAAGAAATAACATACAAAGGATTTCCTATCAGGCTCTCAGCCGATTTCTCAACAGAAACTTTACAGGCTAGGAGAGAGTGGAACGATGTATTCAAAATTCTGAAGGACAAAAACTTTCAGCCAAGAATACTCTAGTCAGTGAAAATATCCTTCAGATATGATGGAGAAATAATAACTATCCCAGATAAGCAAAAGCTAAGGGAGTTCATTGCCACAAGACCCCCACTACAAGAAGTGCTCAAAAAGGCCCTCATCCCTGAGGAAAAAAAAGAGAAAGGGGATTGAAAATTTTGAACAAGGAGGAAAATAGGTCGACAAAACCAGAAAAATTGCAGTCCTCTATCAAAATAGATTAGCAAACACTTAATTATAAAACCAAAGACCAAGGGAAGGTAAGCACCAAGCATAAATATAACCTCATAATGTTAAACACGAACTCACAACATAAGAAGGAATAAGATGTGACAATAATAACGTAGAAGGGGAAGAGGAAAGGGATTGAATCGACTTAGTCTGAGGGAATAAGAGGCCATCAAAAAATGGACTATCACATCCACAAGATTTTCTTATACAAACCTCATGGTAACCACTAACCAAATAATCAGAACAGAATCACACACAATAAAGAAAGAGAAAACTAAGAGAACCCCCACACAGAACTACCAAACTGAATTGGTAGTCTGAAACACACAGGACGAGAAACAAAAGAAATGCAAAAGAACCCAAAAAAGAGCAATAAAATAACAACAACAAGCCTCCATATATCAATAATTACCCTATATGTAAATGGACTGAACTCTCCAATCAAAAGACACAGAGTGGGGGGGCCGGCCAGGTGGCGCAAGAGGTTAGGTGCAAACGTTTCACTGCAGCGGCCTGGGGTTCGCCGGTTCGGACCCCGGGCGCGCACCAATGCACTGCTTGGCAAGCCATGCTGTGGCGGCATCCCATATAAAGTGGAGGAAGATGGGCACGGATGTTAGCCCAGGGCCAGTCTTCCTCGGCAACAAAAGAGGAGGACTGGCAGATGTTAGCACAGGGCTGATCTCCTCTCAAAAAAAAAAAGACACAGAGTGGTTGGATGGATTAAAAAACAAGACCCAACAATATGCTGCCTCCAGGAAATACATCTCAACTCTAAAGACAAGCACAGGCTCAGAGTGAAAGGATGGAAGACAATACTCTAAGCTAATGGCAAACAAAAGAAAGCAGGTGTTGTCATACTTACATCAGACAAAGTTGACTTCAAGATAAAACAGGTAATGGGAGACAAAGAGGGGCAACATATAATGATAAAAGGGACACTCCACCAAGAAGATATATCACTTTCAAATATATATGCACCCAACACAGGAGCACCAAGGTACATAAAGCAACTATTAACAAACCTAAAAGGAGATTATTAGCAACAACACAATAATAGTAGGGGATCTTAACACCCCACTCTCATCAATGGACAGATCATCTAGACAGAAAATCAATAAGGAAATAATGAACTTAAACAAAAAACTTGATGAGATGGACTTAACAGATATCTATAGAGCACTCCATCCAAACAGCAGATTACACATTCTTCTCAAGCGCGCAAGGAACATTCTCAAGAATAGGCCATATGTTGGGAAACAAAGCATGCTTATATAAACTTAAGAAGATTGAGATCATAACAAGCATCTTTTCCAACCATAATGCCATAAAGCTAGACATCAACTACAGGGAAAAAACCGGGAAAGTGACAAAGCTGTGGAGACTCAACAACATGCTAACAACCAATAGATCATTGATGAAATTAAAGGAGAAATCAAATCATATCTGGAGACAAATGAAAATGAAAATACACCATACCAACACATATGGGATGCAGCAAGAGTGGTCCTGAGAAGGAAACTTATAGAAATACAGGCCACCTTACCAAACAAGATGCCTTGCATCTCCTAACTGACAGCTCGGAGAAAGAATACAAATGGGTATGGTAAAGTTTACCCCCTGCCAGTGTCAAGTGTCATGTGGCGATAGTTCTTATTTGGCCAACTCACCTCCTAGAAGAGAAGAGAGCTCAGGATATCCTTTCTCTCTGCGCCTAGCTTTACTTCCTCGCTCTGCTATCTGGTAGAGACTCATGTCAAGAGAGAAGAGAAAAAGACCAAGTAAGCATTGTGCTTTCATGCGGGTACCCGCCACCAACACACACCTGCTCCTCTGCCCAGAGCACGCCCTACAGAACTCATCACAACAGGGCTTACTCTCAACAGCAGGGCTGATGCCTTAACATGGTCTACTTAGCACAGTCGTCTAAGCCAACACACACCGACACACGTGCACTCACATCCTTCTCTCCTTCAGTGACACAAGTCTTGTAGCAATACACCAGAAGGATATCAATCAAACTACTACACTTGACGGTGGGTTCTCTTGTCCAGCACGTAAGATTTATTGACATATTTTTGCAGCTGATATTTCTCTTCCTCAGAAAAAGACCCTAGAAGAAAATGCATTTAAAACTAGATGTTCCATTCAGTTTTGTAAAACCCTTAATGTGGAAGATTTGTCAAAATTAGAACTTTGATTATAGAAACTGAAATAAAAATAATTTAACTCTGGATATAGAAACAACTTTTTAGCTAGACTTCACAGTTTTATTAAGGGCTATGCATTTGTTCAAACCCTAGCGGGAGAAAAGAAAGGAGAAACGTCTAAACAACATCTATTCCCTATTCCACACCCCTCCCCTTTTTTTGCTCTCTGTTCTGTAGTCCAGGGATCTAAATGCCAGAGTTATTGACTTTAAAATTAAGATAATACATTTTGATAACAGAAAACATACCAGCTAAATAAAGCACTCTATAAATATTCATTATCCATTTTGACAGTTCTATCCAAAGAAATAGAAGTATTCCCATATATTAGTCAATTTTAAAGGCACAGTATTTATTAATATTCTTTACACATAGAAACAAAGTTTTACATAAATACACAAATGAGACTATATCACACAAATTAGACTTGTGGGAAGAGGATGTCTCTTTTCAACAATCTCTTTTTCCTTTTCTTCTTTTCCTTGGCACTCTCTCTCCATCTTCATCAGTAGCCTCCCCCATGTTAAAAATCTAGCATATATCTTTCATATTTTTCTCTACAAACATGTAATCACACAAACATATATACAAGGGAGTTTATAGAGTTTTTCCCCAAAAGAATTAGATCATTTTTCTCCATCTAGCCTATTTCATTCAACAATATTGCTGGCAAATCTTTCCAAGTCAGCTGGTACTAGCTAATTTTTGTAAAGGAGTAGAATATTCCATGGTGTACCATGCTCTATCCAACCACTCCCCCTACTGATGGGCATTCACTTTGCTTCCAGTTTTCTGCCACTGCTAATAATGCTGCAATAAATGTCCTTGGATACTGGAGCCTTGATTTCCATAAAATAGATTCCCAAGAGTACATTTACTGGGTCAAAAAGTATATCTGTTTTTAAAAGATACTTTATTTAAAGGCTGTAACTCTTCTTTCTAATGGTCATGGACAGAAGTTCCCTTTCCTACACATCTCTCTCACCCCCTCCCTGCAATAAATGTAATAGCTTTCTTAAACAGTTTCCAGTTTAATGGATACAAAGTGACTGTGGTAGGAAGAATCCTAAGATGACCCCCACTGAGTCACACCATGTGAGTGTGGGCAGAACCTGTGACTTGCTTCTACCCAAAACAATAGGGCAAAGGTGAGGGGACAGTCACTGTCATGATTATGTTTCATTATTAGTGGACTGGAGCCAGAGACTTGCCTGCTGGTTGTGAAGAAATAAGATGCCCTGTTGTGAGACAGCTACGTTGCAGAGAACTGTGGGGGCCTCTAAGATCTGAGAGTGGCCCCCAGCTGACAGCCAGCAAGAATGCAGGGGCCTCAGTTCTACAGCCGCAGGAATGGAATTCTGCCAACCGTCATGTGAGCTTGAAGAGGACCCTGAGAATGTGGCTGCCAGCACCTACTAAAAACAAGAAAAATTTGTCTACAGCTTTGCCAAGACTCTGAGCAAAAGACCCAACTAAGCCATGCCTGACTCCTGACCCACAGAAAACTGAATCAAATCAGAACTCCACTTCTAATTTGTGGTAATTTGTTATGCAGTAAGAGAAAATACAGTGAGATATCATTTTTACTTCAGTTAGTATTTCTCTAACTGCTAAACTTTGAGCATTATTTCATAGGTTTGTTAGCAATTTGGCTTTGCTCTCCCATGAATTACCCATTTGAATGTGTTTTACCCAATTTTTTTCCATTGGATGGCTTGTCTTGTCAAATTAAGAACACACTGTCTATTATAGATATGAAACCTAGTCGTGTCTCCAGATTTACCACATATCTATTGACTTTGTTTAGGGAATCTTTGGTCACTGAATTATTTATTTTTTGTGTAGCCAAATATGTCCATCTTTTTTTTTTTTAACAGAGTCTAGATTTATAGCCTTCAATAGGTTTCCCCAACCCCTAAAGTGTACACGAAGTCTCTCAGCTTTTCTTTAAGATGCACCGTTTCCCCATCAACAAAACGAAAAAACAACCTAACAACTGGGAGAAGACATTTGCAAACCATACATCTGATAAGGGGTTAATATCCAAAACATATAAAGCACTCATACATCTCAACAACAAAAAAAGTAACAACCCAATTAAAAAATGAGCAAAAGACCTGAACAGACATTTCTCCAAAGAAGATACACAGATGGCCAACAGGCACATGAAAAGATGTTCAACATCATTAACTATCAGGCAAATGCAAATCAAAACTACAATGAGATATCACCTCACTCCTGTCAGAATGGCTATAATTAACAAGACAGGAAACAACAAGTGTTGGAGAGGACGTGGAGAGAAGGGAACTCTCATACACTGCTGGTGGGAGTGCAAACTGGTGCAGCCACTATGGAAAACAGTATGGAAATTCCACAAAAAATTAAGAATAGAACTACCATATGATTCAGCTATTCCACTGCTGGGTATTTATCCAAAGAACATGAGAACACCCATGTGTAAAGATACATGCACTCCTGTGTTCATTGCAGCGTTATTCACAACAGCCAAGACTTGGAAGCAACCTAGGTGCCCATCAAGGGACGAATGAATAAAGATGATTTGGCATATATCCACAATGGAATACTATTTAGCCATAAGAAACAATGAAATCCAGCCATTTGTGACAACATGGATGGATTTTTAGGGTATTATGCTAAATGAAATAAGTCAGAGGGAGCAAGTCAAATACTGTAAGATCTCACTCATAAGTACAAGATAAAAACAACAACAAACAATCACATAGAGACAGAGAGTGGATTGGTGGTTACCAGAGGGGAAGGGGGGAGGGAGGAGGGTGAAAGGGACAATTGGGCACATGTGTGTGGTGATGGATTGTAATTAGTCTGTGTGTGTGTATGTGTGTGTGTGTGAGAGAGAGAGAGAGAGAGAGAGAGAGAGAGAGAGGGAGAGGGAGAGAGAGAGAGGAAGATTAGCCCTGAGCTAACACCCGATGCCAATCCTCCTCTTTTTTTGCTGAGGGAGATTGGGCCTGGGCTAATACCTGTGCCCATCTTCCTCTACTTTATATGGGACGCTGCCACAGTGCCACAGCGGACCACACAAACAACCGCTAAGACACCAGGCCAGCCTCTGTAATTAGTCTTTGGATAGTGAACATGATGTAATCTATACAGAAATCGAAATATAATGATGTACACCTGAAAAAAAAAAAAGATGTACTGTTTCCTTTTTAAAATTTAAGTCTTTAATCCATCTGGAAGTTATTTTTTCATATGTTTTAAGATTTCAGTTAATTCCAGATGAACAGTTAATTGCGCCAGCACAGTTTGTTCTGTAATCTATCTTTCCCACTGTACTGAACCACCAACTTTGTCAAACTGATCTGTTGCTTTTCTTGCTAAAAATTACTTCAAAGCCTTTTCAGTTTTTGTCACTTGCAAATATATTTTTTATCATTTCCATGATTAAATACTTCTTGATACAAGAGAGAAAAGCTATTTCTTGTTACATATCAGACACCTTATCAAATGTTGACTACCCAGACCAAAAAAAGCAAACTAAAGGGTAAAGGGGCTCATTTACACAGTGATAGATGGAAACTAGTCTTTTGATGGTGAACACAATGCAGTCTATACAGAAGCTGAAATATAATGATGTACACCTGAAATTTACACAATGTTATAAACCAATGTGACCTCAATAAAATAAGTAAAAAAAAAAAAAAGCAGCAAATTAAAATACTTAATAAATGCTAATGATTAAAAAAACATTACGTCTACATTGATCAGACAAGTAAGGATGAGACTGTGATTCCTTCTAAGTCTCCTTTGATGCCTACAATTTAGGCAAGCTATCACAAAGTATATATCTTCTCACATTAACAAAACATGAGTATTATCGGTTCCTTGTTACTCTACATACGAAGTAAAATACATCTTGTCTTAGAGCAAGATTTACAGAAAGATAATAACTAACATAGATGTGCTCAGTTCCAGGTTATTATAAGTAAAACATGGCCTACCACTTGTCTTAGAGCAATTTTTTAAAAACTTAAACATCTAGATTCATCAAGTTACCTCCAAATAAAAGTGTTATCAATCTGTGACCTGGCAAAGTCATCTTTAATTTTCCTTCCATGCCCTATCAGACAATCACTTTCAAATCCACTTAAAAAGTTTTTACACCCAGTAAAGAAGGGCATTCAGCTTCTAGTTCTGATGCTTCTTATCAGAGTAACATCAAAATAACTTTCAAGTCTTTTTTCCAGGTTTTAGAACTGTTCATTATATTTAGGTAAAGACAGGCTAAACTGCTGTAACAAAGAGCACCCAAAATACAGTGGCTTAAATAAGACAGAAGTTTCTCTCTCACACTACTATCCTGAGTGAATGATCCAGGACTGGTGAGGCATCAGCATCTCTATCACATGACTTCCATCTATGGGTCCAAGACAGCTGTTCCACGTTTTTACCACTTTCTAACCAAGGGGAAAGCAGAGTAAGAAGAGGATGGCAAACACCTTCTTTCTCAAGACTTGATCCAGAAAGTGCACACAGCACTTCCACTGACTTCCCATCAGCCAGGACTTAGTCACATGACCACACCCAGTGACAAGGAAGGAAAATAAATTAGCTAATGGTCATGTGCCCAGCTCTAACTTAGGAAGCCTCTTAGGGGAGAAGGGCTAATAAAAGACACTTGGTCATCTCTGACACCTTAGCGGTGTCAGAGACCAAAAGTTATTAAACTGCCTTTTTTTTTTTTTTTTTTGAGGACGATTGGCCCTGAGCTAACATCTGCCAATCCTCCTCTTTGTGCTGAGGAAGACTGGCCCTGGGCTAACATCCATGCCC
Source organism: Ceratotherium simum simum (assembly GCF_057802395.1). Taxonomy (NCBI): domain Eukaryota; kingdom Metazoa; phylum Chordata; class Mammalia; order Perissodactyla; family Rhinocerotidae; genus Ceratotherium; species Ceratotherium simum. The sequence continues at coordinate 82,128,288 of NC_141904.1, read as the reverse complement.
GTCTTTCTCCACTTTATATGGAACGCCGCCACAGCATGGCTTGACAAGCAGTGTGTCGGTGCTCGCCTAGGATCCGAACCGGCGAAACCTGGGCTGCCGAAGCAGAGTGCGTGCACTTAACTGCTTGCACCACCGGGCAGGCCCCTAAACTGCCTTCTTAATATTCACAAACCACTCTCTTGATAGCTAGCTACCCAGTCCCTTTCTGTTCCTGCTCAACAAGACTGCCCTTCTGCTCATCACAACTGAGCAAAAGCTAGAAGGAAGAGAATATGATTACTCACACATGATGGCCCCTTTTCACATATAGAGTCATGCCACAAAATGACATTTTGGTCAACAGACTGCATATACAACAGTGGCCCCATAATAGTACCATATAGCCTAGGTGTGTAGTAGGCTATACCACCTAGGGTTGTGTGAGTACACTCTATATTATTCACACAACGATGAAATCGCCTAACGACTCATTTCTCACAACGTATCCACATTGTTAAGCAACGAGCGACTGTAGTTTTCCAAACGCACTTCTGTCCTCTCTTAGGAGCCTCAAGTTTAATATGGCTTCTTTGTTTTAAGACTTCCTTCCAGGGCCGGCCCCGTGGCTTAGCAGTTAAGTGCGCGCGCTCCGCTCCTGGCGGACCAGGTTCAGATCCCGGGCGCGCACTGAAGCACTGCTTCTCCGGCCATGCTGAGGCCGCGTCCCACATGCAGCAACTAGAAGGATGTGCAGCTATGACATACAACTATCTACTGGGGCTTTGGGGGAAAAAATTAATTAAAAAAAAAAGACTTCCTTCCAGTAGTTTTACAGCCTATCTTCTAGGGGAAAAAAATCGTAAAAACACTTATTTGAAAATACTAGAAGCGATACTCCTTTACTCATTAAAATACACTTAGCAAGCAAAAACACAGATTTGAAATATATTTATATAATTATTTTTTCAACCATGTTAGAAAAAATAAAACCATGTTTAAAAAAATATGAGAAGGAAAAAGAAATGTATTTGCACAAGCATTGCTTACATAAACAACAAACAACTATGAGAATGCATTTATTTAATTTGCTGGCTAGCAACATAAAGAAACATGTATATTTTTAAACTTGATGCAAGTAGATGTCAGGTGAAGCAGTCTTTAAAGACCGACATTTCAAAACAAAATAAGACATATAAACTGGATGTTGATTGTTTCATTAAAGGACTCATATGAAGATCCCTTAATTTAAATAGAAGCTCTCAGTTCACTTAAAGTGATCTGATTTAAAGAAACTGTAAGAAGGAACATACTGTATGAAGAAAGTATTTTTGAAAAAGTATTTTAAGACCCCTAGTTTTTAGCAAGAAGGGTTGAGATAGTATTCCCTTAGGTGTAGTTTTTGAGATGTTCATTAATTTAGCTAATAGGAAAGCGCCAGGTGTTCAGGATGATCTTCTCTCACTAGTCACTCTACAGCCTAGTTGACTAGTCAAGACCTCGGCTTCCACATGATTCTGCATCACAAGGTCAGCGTGCCCAGAGCCGTTTAACAGCACATCAACTCATGTCCATGTTTACTCCTTCATCCTTAAGTAATCACACCTGTACATGCTGAATGATTTGTAAAGGCTGACCTGGGAACTGTAGGTTCTGATGTTACATTACCACAAGTCAGTGCTTCCAGTATCACAAGGTCACTTTTCATTACTGTACACATACGAAAAGCCTACTTGAATACACTCTCCTGAATTCTTAAATGCTAGGTGCCCCTAGCCTTTCTCTAAAACACCACTGCCTTTTTCTGAGTGTTTTTAAGTTCCATTTTGGCCGAAGCTGTTCATTAATAATACACAGACGTATTTAAATTCTGAAATTCCAGCAAAGAAACCAGAGATGATAAATAACGATAACAACAAACCAGGAAATCACTAGAGAAACCAAAAGTCTGAGCTCCCAAAGGCATTTTTTATTAGAGATATAAGTCATATCACCCAAAGGGGAACTCAAGGAGGTTTGCACACAATCAGGTCTAAGTGAGCAACAGCAATGGAAAAAACTACAGACGCAGTGCCAACATTACTTGGATGACTGCCACCATGAGTAACACTTGTCAAGCATTTGTATGACTTAGCTACACTACAAAGCTATACAGTTGCTATATAGTTCACAACATTTCAGTTAATTATACTTCTATAAATAACCTGCAGTCAAACGAAAGCCAGCTGAAAGCTCAATTCATTTGGGGAAGAAACTGGTGCCCTAGCAATGAAGCAAATGGCCCAAAACCACCTCCCAACATTAAAAACCACATTAATAAGTTTGAGGATGCAAAGGGGCTCCCATCAAAGTGGAAAGTGACCTTCTCACTTCACTGAGAATATTTTCTAGTTTTGTTACTTTTGAATCTTCCCTTCTGTCTAAATCCCCCTCCCCAACATCCCTGTCTTCTGTGGGTCAACAATTAAACCATCCATGACCTGGCTCCTCTCAGAGGAATACAAATCTGTCCATTACACTTTCTGGAAACAGATTAAGGAAACCAGAAGAAAATGTGCTGCCTTCAGAGCCTCGGCCTAAATGGGTAGCCCTGCAGTGCCACAGCCTTCAAAGCTGACGCTGACAGTGAGCTCTGCCGACGAAGAGCTCATTGATGCCAAACAGGACTTCCCTGTGAGGAAGTTCATTGACTACAAATGTTACGTGGTGTCATAACAAGCAATCATGTGCCAAGATTCCTGGGGTGAGACCAACCACTGAAAGACAACATGGGAAACGTGGCAAGTCCATCCTCAGGAAACCAGAGCCCAGCGGGAGAACAGCATTTAACACTTCCACTTACAAGCCTTTGGAGAGGAAGATCAGATCATTACAAAACTGAAGATGTTAATAAAAGTCTCTGTGTTGTAACTCAGGGCTACAATGAAAATAACAAGAATCGTAATGAAGACCAAGATAGAGAGCAAAGCTCACCACCTAAGGCTCATGTGGAATTCAGAACAATCCAGCTTAATATTTTATGATGAGGATGAATCAAAGGTGCACCCCTCACCTGCACGGTTATCTCTGCCTGGCAACACCTGCTGAGGGGGCATTGAAGAGGCAACGCCCCACTGCTGTGACAGACAGGAGGAAGGCCTGGGAGGCAAAAAAGAACAAAGAGGAGGAAGAGGGAAAACCACAGCAGCAGCAAGCTCCCTGAGTAAGCTGAGAACTTGAAGGTTTATCTCTGTTCTCTCATATTTTATCCTGGTTCAACACACTTCAACTTATTCCTCCAATTCTGGATGTCTCGAACATTTGAACAAGAAAAACAAAATGAAACATCTTATTAACCGAGAACTTCCCCTTAAAGCTTTGTAAATGTACAAAAATTGTAACTTCACAGAGAAGCCATTCAATTCCTGGCTCTCCTGCCACTCATCTTACTCCATAATAATAATTTACAACATTTACAATACGCTAAGGATTTTAAGCACGTCATCTCATTCAATCCTCATGACAACTCTGTGAGGTAGGTATAGGATTTCCACAGCAACCTGGAGAAGCTGGAAGGGCACACAGCTAGCCTGCGGTGGAGCAAGGCGTCAAATGCCGAGCCCCACGTTTACCTTATATCCTATACCTCACCCTCTACTTGGCACATTTACAAGAGACACTTTCTGTGCCACACAGAACTCAAGTTCTTCCACCTTAGATCACATGCCCTTGCTATTTTTAGAGGTGACTTTTAGAATGAGTCACCATACTAGCTTAGACTACGACTGTTCCTGAAGCACCAGTCTGGAAATACGGCACGGATCAGATGATGATGAAGGGTCAGGAGCGCCAGTAGTTAAAGAACTAGTTAACCTTCTGTTAAAATCATACACAGAGAACTTACTCAAAGCACGGCTCTCACAGAAAACAGGACCTAGAACAAGCTACAAGTGATCAAAGTAGAGCAAGTTAGAGTTTAAATCAAAGGTAATGCCTTCTCTTGACTGTTAGGGCAACTAGCTCACCCTTGTGGACAGAAAACTCAACTACCCAACCACCAATTTCCTCCCACACCACCTCATTAAAATACTGCACTAAAACTGGGGAAACTGATTCAGACCAGTAGATAGCCTTGATGATTTAAGGTTGAGCAAGCTTTCTGTGCAGATCTACATGGCATATACTGATGACTATCTAAACTGTGTTAACAATCTTATACCTGAAAATTTGTCTGGATAATGTGGGAAGTCTCTGAAAGATGCTTAAACTCAAATCAAATACAAAACCAAGCATTTGTTGAAAACAGTGTAGAAAGAGTCACTACTTATAAACAAGTTTCTGTTGTGCAATTAGAGTCAATTCTAAAAGATTATAGTAGCAATTTTTCAATCTGGTAGAAATCACCGAAACTCTAACAAAACCTAACTACAAAAATATTTACTGCAATATTTATTTATTCTATAAATTTTTATTGAATACCTATTATATGAGACACTATGCTAGACACCAGAAATAGAGCAAATAACAAGCTATTGCATTGCTATGCAGAGAATCAAAATATTGTGATGCAATAGAGACTTGTAGCTACTTCAGACTGAGTGGTCAGAGAAGGCCACTGCAGAAAACTGTAAACAATCCAAATTCCCATCAGTTGTTAACAGCCCGAATATCCATCACTCATGATACAAATATACAAGAGAATACTAAGCAGGCATTCAGGTAGAACCGTAAGTGCTGATATGGAAGATGTACAACATATACCACAATCAGGAGAAAGCAAGGTAAGAAGAGAGTGTGTACATGAGTGTATGTGTATAAATTTCTTAAAGCAAATATTTAGATGTGGGTATATGCATTAAAAATACCCCCAAATTGTTAACAGTGATTACTTTCAGGAAGAGGACTTTGGAATGGGGAGATTCTACATTCCATTTAATATATAGGGGTGTGTGTGTGGGTGTGTGGGTGTGCGTACGCATGTGTGCATGCTTTCACTTTAACACTGAAATTTAATTTTAGTATATAAATAAGAGCTAAATCAGTATGACAGAAAATCTGGGCCTTCTATTTTTGATCTGTCTGAAACTGTTATAATTCTAATTTACAGACTTAATATAAGAATCTCCCACTTAGAGAAGGTGGTAATAAAATGACCATCTAAGAAAGAATCCTTTGTGGATAACGTTTGGCTTAATGTTAAATATGACACAGCCATCCCCTATGGCTCATAAAACCCCCGGCTTGGCTTTCATTGGTAAAAATTGGTCCACCTGCTCTCTGTAAGGTACAAATAATGAGGATAACTATTCCCACTTAAAACCACTTGTGAAAAAATTGGGGAGATCATATCAAATTCATTCAACAGACAAAGAGAATGAAAACTGGGCCTTTTCCCACCATTACTAATACTCAAATGCCCTGACCACAGAGGAATGTTCAGATCTCTCAAAGAGATTATTCAACAACTAAAAATGTCCTGTGTGTTAATATCCCTAAATTTATTTAAATAAGTAAATAAATAAAAATTTAAAAAAGGACCCCAATGATCCAAAGTAAAACATACTTCAAAAGAATTTTCCAAGACAAATAAGTCTAAGTATTGGTGGCATTTTCCAGTCTTGGGTGAAGACCCCATTTCCAAAATTAGCAAATCAAAATAATATCTTTACTTTGTGAGGCAATTACAATTGTGTGCTTAATAACAGGGAAGGTGGTAAACAAATGAGCCTAATTTTGACTTTCTTACCTAATACAGCATGATTTTCTTGCTCCTGACTCTTTCTCAAAGAGGCCATCATTTTTGAATATATATCAGTCTACCAAGGATTATACTTCAAAAGCTGTTCAACTGCCTCTTCTTCAAAAAAGTCAGCGCTGGGAAAAAAACATTGAATGGGCTTGTTACATAGAATTGGGCTGGTTTTCATTTTTTTTAAGTTTATCTTAACTCATCACACTTGCACTAGAAATATATAGACTGTTAATTCAAAGTACATTTCAAGGAAAGATTGAGCACTGTATTTACTTTCTTTGTGGTTACTAATCACCATAAAACAAAAAGTAAGCATCTGACTAAAGGGATATTTGACATTTCTGATCTCTTTAGACAGAAGGTTCACAGAGGACCAGTTCTACCCTGCAGTCCCATCTTGTACTACAGTGGTGTGGGATGAAGCGAATCTGAACACAATGGACTAAGCCTAGCACTTGTGCTAGGTTTCTAAGTACCACAGATTTTGTATTGTAAGTTTACAATAAAGGAAAGAATCTTTTAGCTCCTCCAAAGAAAAATAAACACACGAATAGGAAATATAGGATACTGCATATGCACAAAGATGCTACACACACGTATATACATCATTTTTTAGCACATGTACTCCTATTTTCTATCAAGATGCAATTTATTTTATTTAGCTACGCTAATCTTAATAGTTCCTTCATTTAAAACTACTGAAAAAGATAAAAACAATCTTCGTAGAGAACAGAAAATTAGTTTTCCTGTACTTGACTTTCTCAGTTTTAAGTTGAAAAGTAACTGCTACATTCGAAATATACTCTTGGAGGACACTCATTCAGAAATTAGAGGACACATTCAGAAATTATGCTATCTTGCATTCAAAGTTGGAAATTGCTATTCTTGGGAAAAGAATGACAAAAAGTATAACTCATGGTGAAAAATTCATTTATATTTCAGTTAGAAACTCAAGGAATTGGTTGTTTTGATAAATTGAATTTTCTAGCTGATAGTTTTATAACCTTAAATACTTTTTTCTTTCAACTGAGATACTGAAATCTTTTTAAAATTTGAAGTATCACAGATAACTTACCAGGTTCTTCATATGTGCCAAGCACTGCACTAAATCCTTTTCATCCATTATTTCCTTGAATCTTCAAACCATCCCCATGGGCAGGGCGTACTGTTAATACTCCCATTTTGGGGCCGGCCCTGTGGCGCGAGTGGTTAAGTGTGTGCACTCCGCTGCGGCGGCCCGGGGTTCGCCGGTTCGGATCCTGGGCATGCACCGATGCACTGCTTGTCGAGCCATGCTGTGTCAGCATGCCATATAAAGTAGAGGAAGATGGGCACGATGTTAGCTCAGGGCCAGTCTTCCTCAGAAAAAAGAGGAGGATTGGCATCAGATGTTAGCTCAGGGCTGATCTTCCTCACAAAAAAAAAAATACTCCCATTTTACATGGGTGGAAACTGAAGGTCAGAAAAGTTGCACATCACGGCCAAGGTCAAAGAACCAGGAAGAAGTGTGGCCAAGATTTGGACCCACTTATATCTTACTCTGGAATCCAAGCTATTAACCAACATAAACATTCCATTTTTATGCTTGAGGAAATAAAGTACATATTGGACAAACCTGAATAGCTATTATCCTGAAATAGTAATTCTCTTTTTTGTTTTGTTTTGTTTTGTTTTTTGTGAGGAAGATCAGCCCTGAGCTAACATCCATGCTAATCCTCCTCTTTTTGCTGAGGAAGACCGGCTCTGGCTCTATTGCCAATCCTCCTCCTTTTTTGTTTTCCCCCCCAAAGCCCCAGTAGATAGTTGTATGTCATAGTTGCACATCCTTCTAGTTGCTGTACGTGGGACGCGGCCTCAGCATGGCCGGAGAAGCGGTGCGTCGGTGCACGCCCGGGATCTGAACCCGGGCCGCCAGTAGCGGAGCTCGCGCACTTAACCGCTAAGCCACGGGGCCAGCCCTGAAATAGTAATTCTCAACATCAATTTTTGTCTAGTGCACAAGGCATATAAGACTAGGATAAAGAAGTTGCTTTATAAATTAATCCTGCTAAGAGTCTCTTATAGCTCTCTCTCTCTCTTTCAAGTGAAGGAAAACTCTTTGGGATTGAGGCTCTACTACAAACTTTCATCCACAAATCAGGATGTGAACTTTTTCTAGGAAATGAATTTCAAAACGGATAAGCAATAAGAGTAAATGGCTAAAATGCTAAGTAAGTCAACAAAGAGTACTGACTTTGTGCCATGTTCCAAGCTCTTTGTTGGGAATTGGGGTTACGTTGCTGACAAGACACAGGCAGTCCTGGCCCTCACAGTCTCACGGGAGAGTCAAACAATTACAATACAGTGTAAGTGCTGTGACATAACAGTACAAGAGTCTAGGGCAAAACGAAATTGGGATGACAGGCAAGGTCCTTGGAGGAAATAATATCTAAGCATCTAAGCCAACAGCTGCATGATAATTAACAGTTAACTAGATTAAGGGCCAGGAGAGAGTAGTCTGGGCTGAAAGAATCGTTAGCAAAGACTAGGAAACAAGAAGGCACATTTAAGAAAAAAAAAGTTGAGAACAGCTGGAAATAATATGTTGTGGTGACAAGCTCGTAAGCCATGTTGAAAAACCTCACAGATTTTTATCCCTAAGAACAACTAACACTTAAAAGCTTTTACATTGAGGACTGCCACTGGTGTGTTTTAGAACATCACTCTCACTGCAGTCTGGAAAATGGTTTAAAGGAACAAGCCTGAAGGAACAGAAACAACGATGGCCGAGAAAAGGACAGTGGCAGTAGACACGGAGCAAAGTGCATGGGTCCGACCTATAGTTAGAAGCTAGAATCCACAGGATGTAGGGCTTGAGGGAGCCAGGAGTCAAGGCTGATGCTCAAGATTCTGGCCTCAACAATTCAGTGGACAACTGTACTCTCTGAGACAGGAACACAGGACGCTAACAGACACGACTGAGGAGATGACTTCTGCTTGGAACAGGTTGAGTTTGAGGTGTCCTGCAGGCGATTAGGTATACAAATCTGATACTCACAAGAGACACATGGGAGTCATGAGCATTTAAACAGCTCCTGAGGCCAAAGAAGAGGACAGAATCGCCCAGGGAGATCTGGCTGAGCGAGAGAAAGGCGCGTTGAACACCGGAGCACCGAGGGCATTTAAGTTGAGAGTAGAAGAAGAGCCCATCTGAAAAGATGCTGGGCTTTCCCCTAGGAGAAAAATGATGGGCAAAAAAAAATGCCTCTGTCAAATGATATCTCTACGGTCTCCAAGCACCCTCCTTCAAATTTCAGAATGTTTGAGTGATTACTTTGAGTAAAATCTCACTAATATAGCCCCAGTAATCTAAACTGTTATGGGTTATTCTTCACATTGTCCATGATTTAAGAGTTTTGTAAACAAGATCTGAGGTTGACTGATGTTCTACTTTCCAAAATGAATTACTGTCAAGTTTGTAAATGCCATTAATTCAACAAGCACTCACTGAGTGCCCTCTACGTGCAGCATCAGGGACAGGAAAATCAGTAAGACTCACTCCCTGCCCTTCAGGGTCCACAATTTAATGGGATCCATGGACACAAACACAGAATGTCACAAAACAATGTGGTAAAAACAAGATGAGCTATAACACAGGAGCACTTCTATGCCGGTCTGGAAGGGAGGGTACCAGTGGGTGACAACTGAGCCTGGGCTTAAAGGATAAATAGAAGTTCTTCAGGCAAGGCGGGACAGAGGAGAAAACAGCCAGCAAAGGATACCATGAGTAAAGTGTGTGAGAAGCGGTGTGGTACAGGTGGGGAAAGGCAAACATTCATTACTGCCGCAGTACAAAACTTGGGCAGAGAGTGGGAAAAGAGATGCTACAGAGGCAGGCAGGGCCCAGATCACAGAGCACTTTCTGTATCATGCTAAAGAGTTAAGAGCTTATGCTTTAGCAAAGAACTCAGTAAGGGGTTAAGCAGATTTTCATGTTCAGCATCTAAGACATCATAGTGGTGGTTTTATGGCTGATGGATTTGCAGAAGTCCAGGCTGACATTAGAGATGCCCAGCTAGGAGGCTGCTGCAATGAGCCAGACATAGACCAGGGCCAGGAACAGATGGAGTGAAGGAAACAGTGAAGAGACCAAGGGCACAACTTCAGGACTCATCGGAAGTGTGGGGTAAGAGAGAAGTCAAAGATGAATCCCAGCTTTCTAACCTGGGTGATAGGGGTGAAAAATGGGGCACTCCACCAATTAGAAAATTCAGGAGGACTTTACAGGTAAAATGATGAGTTCAATTTTGAACATACTGAAATAGAGGAGTCAGTGAGATGCCCAGTTGCTCTCTCAACCCTTAACCTAGCTTTTCTTCACAGCACTTATCACAATCGAAATACTGTCTACTTCCCCACTAGAATGTAAGCCCCACTAGTGCGGCTACCTTGTTGTACTGACCACACTCTCCTTGCTGTCTACAACACTGCCTGGCACGAAGGCCATTCAAACAAATACCTGTTGAACAAATAAGTGCATACATGAAAGAAGGAATAAATGAAATTTTATTCTAATTGCTCTGTCCCAAGCTTGCTACTGTGAATAGAGAGCCACCTTGGAAGAAAGTGATCCTCTTCCCAGCCTCATAATTATTTGAGATCTCAGTAAATCCAAAAGCCTGATCAGTATACCATCTTCTTTAACCAATTTATAGCACTGTAAATTCAATTTAAAATGGCACCCAAATGCTATATGATCATTTTTGTCACTTTTCTTATCTCACAGATATTTTGAGAGTTGATGAAATTCTTTTATTTTCCAAAGAAGGATATGGTGAGATTTTATGAATTAGTTGAAGTAAAAAATATACCAACAATTAAAAACCAATTTGCCTGGGAAGGGAAAAAAACCACGCTCAGCAAGAGAAATACAAAAACTTGGCTATAATAAGCAAAAGAGAAGGACTATTAAGGAATGTTTCAAGATGCCTTCAACATATTTTAGTGTTAAAATAATACCCAAAAAGAATTATAAATGACAAGGAGTGGATAATCAAAAAAGATAAATTTTTATGGACCATTTATATGCCCAGCATTCTGATGAGCTACAAAATTGGGGTGGTGGGGAGGGTGGAGATCACACACTGGCATCCAGATTTTACAACAAAGGATTTTATTTTATTATTACTTTTTTTTTGGTGAGGAAGATCGGCCCTGAGCTAACATCTGCCAATCCTCCTCTCTTTTGCTGAGGAAGACTGGCCCTGGGCTAACATCCATGCCCATCTTCCTCCACTTTATATGGGATGCTGCCACAGCATGGCTTGACAAGCGGTGCGTCAGCACGCGCCCGGGATCCGAACCGGCGAAGCCCGGGCCGACACAGCAGAGGGCGCACACCTAACGGCTTGCGCCACCGGGCCAGCCCCAACAAAGGATTTTAAAAACAATAATAACCCTAAGTCATTTATATGTGCCTTTGAAAAGTATAAATTTTTCTATATAATCAATTTACCTCGCTGTGTTCTGCTTTAGGGTGAAATTAAAATTAGTTTTCCTTAAGCTCCAAAAACATCTGACAAAATGAGGAGATATCATGACTTGTAAGGACAAGTCAAACAACTTGAAAATGTCATCTATTACACTAATGTAATATATAATATGTATTACACATGTATATTACATTTACATATATAAATGTGTAACATTATACATGCAATGTATTGTCTGCATGGTAGATAAGAATTTGAAGTAAATCTTTTATTCCACTGTATTAACCATTAAGAACAACAAAAAAAGCACTGAGCTAAAAAAATTTTAATTGAAAATTTAAATGAATTTTATTTGCACTTCATTTAATATTAACACATTTGGATGAGTCAGTCAGCCAATGTAAATAATGAGTAATGGAAAACACAAAAATTGCAATTAACCAAAGTCTTATTGCTACCAGAAAAGTCACAAAGAACCTGTACCCCATCACTCCCTCTCCCCAACTTTCCCATAACTAAATTTAAACCACTCGTGGAAGAAGAACTCTTCCTTGAGACACAGAAAGAACATTTTCATGCATACTGTTAAAGAAATGAACTTCTGGATAAGAAACACAGAAGATGGAGAAAAATAAGGGCTGCTTACAATATCACACTGCTAACTATAAAGATTTTTATTTTATTTATTTTTTCCCCCCAAAGCCCCAGTAGATAGTTGTATGTCATAGCTGCACACCCTTCTAGTTGCTGTATGGGGACGCGGCCTCAGCATGGCCGGAGAAGCGGTGCATCAGTGTGCGCCCGGGATCCGAACCCGGGCCACCAGCAGCGGAGCACGCGCACTTAACCGCTAAGCCACGGGGCCGGCCCCACACTGCTAACTATAAATTCCAATTTCCTACTTCTCTCAGGCCCTATAGTTATTCTTCTAGTTTTAGAAGAGAAGAGATAGGCAGTTCTTCTAATTAAACTCCCTCCCACTTGAAATTTCAGTCTTGTAAAGCTCCTTCTGTTTTCATGCTTGCCCAAGAAATTTGCTGACAATGAAATTTGCACTTTAAAAATTCAGCATGATTTTAAATAGGTTTTTTCAAATTACTCTTCAGTGGATGTTTAAAACCACAACTGGAGAGATAAAGGTAATTAGAAAGGGCAATGTAAATGGAGCTGAATCTCTCAGATGTCCTCCAAAATATACCATACCCTGCTCCTACCCAGTTTCCCTTAGGATGCTGAATAGTCCATTTATCACTACACATCACCCAATGTGTTTGCACATCACAAGATATATTTCTGCCATTCCAGTTAGTCTCCCACTGTGTCACAGGAGATAGAATGTTAATCACAAGAGCAACAGCAGTTAAACTGAAATAGTGTACATGAAAAGGAAATACAAAACGACAAATGGAAAGACTTTTCAAGCCCTGGCCAAGCCACTTAGCAGTGGTGTGACCTTGGGCAAGTTCCTTAACCTCCTTTCCTCAGCTGTTGTGAAAAGTGAATTAAATAATCTCAGGAGAGCACTTGATAAGCTGAAAGCACTATACAAATATAAGGAATATGATGATTACAGTTGCATATATAACAGTTTAGAAATTGTTGGCCCAGAGCCTGGGAAGAATGATAATTGAGGTCTACACACATCCTAGGGGAGCCCACACAGGCCAGGCGACAGTCACTTCCTTGGAAGACGTGCTGCTATCCTGGCCAATGAGACACATCACAATCTATCCTCAAATGATTATTTACTTATCCCTTAATTAGATAAGTTCCTTAGCCAAATATAAGCCTAATAGAGATGTATTGTGGCTAAAGACACATTAATGCAGGTGAGAAATACAACAAAACTTAAAATTACATTTTATTTATACCCTACGACAAAAAATAATTATTTGTTAATTTGAAATAGATCCTTGATTACAGGTGCTAGTGGACGAAAGTGTTAGGAAAACCCTGGATCAGCCATTTGAATGTAGATTCAAATTCTTTAAGGCCGTTAATCACAACAAAAAGTCTACTTAAAAGAAGTGTAAATATTCTCAAGCATTCAGTGTTCTATTTTTAAGCCTGGAGAGAAAAAACTCAAAGAAGTATATTAGAAGAGTCCTCTGTTGTTGTAGTGAACTGCTAAGAAGCAACATCTAACAAAGATCACCGAGGTATAACAGCTCTAGGTTCAGTCAAATGTCAATTAAGGTTTTGAGCCATCACTAATTTCTAGAATCCAAAAAGCACACGCCTACTATAGTCAAAAAGACACTCAAAATATTTTAAATAAACGTCAAGTAAATTATTTAATCCTCAAAAAACTCAAAACTCACAAATAATGGTCAGGATCAAATTTGGCCAGCTGAGCAGCCAGGCATTTCTGCCTTCATTCAGCTGCAGGAGTGAAATCTGGATCCTTAATATTGATAACTTCACTCAGTTCATCCTAAGAACACCCAGAAAAGAAAGAATAATTGCTATCTCCTGTTTTCGCACAGAAAAACCTAATTTTGCACAAAATGCGGAAGTGCAGGAAGAATCTAATTGATCAGTAAGCCATGGTACTACCTGTGATATTTAGATTCAAAGCCAGCAAATGTTTGTTAAACAACTGCTACTCGCCAGGCGCTGCTGAAAGCTTTCACACAAATTATCTCATTTAATCCTTTCAACAAACTGATTAACACATATTAAGGCTATAAAAGTTTAACACAAAAAACAGAAGAGAATAAACCCCTGCAAGCAAACAGGAACATTTAGTTCTCCATTCATTCCCTATTTACTACTAGAGATCTGAAAGTTATTAAAGGCATGTTGAAATAAATTTCTAGACCCAAGATGGAGCTGCTCTTGCCTGGGGTGCCACATCAGCAACCAAAACATAGATAACTTTCCTGTCCCTGTAAACGCTCTGCTTGACCAGAAAGGCAGGACATCCAGTCCGCCAACCCCCAATCCCCAAATGCCAAAGCTGGGCTCTATACTTCCCTGTTCCTTCTCACCGCAAATAAGGTTGACTATGTGGCCCCAGGCAAATCTTTTTCTATTGTTCTCTTCTTTTTTCTTTATTCTTTATCCCATAAAAACTTCCTGCCTTCCTCCCAGTTTTGCAGCTCTCCGAACGACTATCTACTTCACCGAGTGTTAAAGTTTGTTTGTATCACCTAAATCGTCTTTTTCAATCATTTTTTAACAGGTGAATGGTTTGACTATCAGAAATCCACACAGACTTTCCTTTTGTTTCTTCCTATGGCCTAGCTCAGCTGGTCTCAAATAAGGATTACCATATAAAACTTATACACAAAACTGTGTACATTCTACTTTATGAGCAGATCTAAGAATTTTTAAGGGCAACTGTGATGTATATGCCTTCCCATTTGAAAATTTGAAAATCTAATCTTAATTAACATTCAACTTTACTGTAATCATCTTCACCTAGATATATATATACTGATAGGTAGTGTGGGAGATCAAGATTTGGCCACCCTGAAATATATCTCTTTACCTTGATTGTTTTCTCTGAAGGACATTTGACCTCCCCCACTAACTGCCTAAAGAATTTGACATGGTGGCTCCTTCCTGGAACAGATCTTCTAATGATAATGTAAAATAGATGTTACAATGGGAGGGGCACCAAGCCCCTTTTATCAAAAAAACTCTCTCTCCCTGACCACATTATCTATAGATGACCCTGAAAAGAATTGTTCTCCTGCCCTCTGAAGTCCCAGGCCACTACCCACCCCCAACACGCTCCTCGTCTTTAGCTGCAATACTTAAGCAAGCAGCTTAGACAGAGGGACGAGTTGCTCATTTCTGAGTTTCTCCCATGTATACATGTTATTAAACTTGGTATTATTTTCTCCTGCTAACCTGTCTTGTTGATTATTTGGCCAGCCATAAGAACCTTAAGGAAAAGGGCAGAGGGAGATTCTCCCTCTTCCCCCTACAGTAGCATGTTTCCTAAGCCAAATCCTACAAAAAACAGGTATATTCAGAAAACTGCCCTAGGATACCATGTGGTCTTTTTTCTTTTGATTGGAATTACGAAGCAAAAAAACCTTTTACAGTCCAAAATATTCCTAACGCTATACCTTTTTTTCTTTCTTCAACCTCCCCATTCCTACTACGAACCCCAAGCGAGAAGTATGGAAACTGGAAGAAGCTTAAAGAATTAAAGCTTAGCTGAAAAGAAATCAAGGGACATAACTTGGTAGAGAGTTGTGGAGACAAACTGTTAGAACAGATTTGTAAATGGAATGACAGGTTAGTGCTAATAATCAGGCTTAAAGCAGACAGCTGTAACGCAGAATCACTACAAGGAAATGAGCTATGCTGAATTAGCCAGGGAGAGACTAGGATAACTGACTCCCCACACAGTCAAAATTGCTGCATAAAAAAAAACTTCTGGGGCCAACCCGGTGGCGTAGTGGTTAAGTTCATGTGCTCTGCTTCAGCGGCCTGGGGTTCGTGGGTTTGGATCCTGGGCACAGACCTACACACTGCTTATCAAGCCATTCTGTGGCAGGCGTCCCACATATAAAGTAGGGGAAGAAGGACATGGATGTTAGCCCAGGGCCAATCTTCCTCAACAAAAAGAGGAGGATTGGCAACAGATGTCAGCTCAGGGCTAATCTTCCTCACCAAAGGAAAAAAAATCCCTACCACGGTCCATTTAGCTCAAATAATATCAACAACATTTAATCTAAGCACATTCTAGTACAATGAAAGGGCCCAGAGAACTTCTGGAAGTCATATCCAGAACACCTTAATACTTCTAAGTACAAACATTCTGGGCAAAAATCAGATTACTGGCTGTCCCAAAACTTATAAATATTTGCATTCCAAAATTTCTTTTACAATTTACTTCTCAGATACTTAGATGTATTTTCCTACAGAAATACTATTACAAATAGCAGTTATATTCTCAGGGCAACCCACAAGTTTATTCAATTCATAATAAACTCGAAATAGAACACTCACTATACAAAGAGTTCAACAAGCGCTCAGCAATGTTTCCATGGCAAGACTTTCCAAGTTCCAGCTTAATCCCCCAGAAGCATCTCTTCCCCAGCAGCGCACCTGGACTCTTCCTCGCTTCCCCACTTCCTCACCTGCCTCAAATTAGCTGCTGCAGCCACAGAGCTGGGAAAGGTCATTGATGCAGGCCTTAGGGGAGAGGAGCTGTACCAGACCCACAGGACTTGCCTCAGCTGGATGAATACTTGGAGAGCCGTTTCCTGCCCACGGACCCCAGGTCCCTCCCTCCAGCACCCTTGAGTCACCCACCCTCTTTCCTCCTGCTAGCCCCAAGGAGTAC
Source organism: Ceratotherium simum simum (assembly GCF_057802395.1). Taxonomy (NCBI): domain Eukaryota; kingdom Metazoa; phylum Chordata; class Mammalia; order Perissodactyla; family Rhinocerotidae; genus Ceratotherium; species Ceratotherium simum. Next base: position 82,111,805 of record NC_141904.1, on the reverse strand, counting down.
CCTGCCCCCTCACACACACACACACAATTCTGAAAGCAGCCTGATGAAGTAGAAAACCATGACTCTGGAGTTAGACAAACCTGAACTTAAAACCCAGGTCAGTTTCATGGTGCAACCTCTCTGACCCTCAGCCTCCTCAGTGTAAAACTAGTCTAGTGACAACGCCATCGTAGGGCTGGGTATTAGCTCTCCTGCTGCTATAACAAATTACCACTAACTTAGTGGCTTAACACCACACAAATTTATTCTCTTACAGTGCTGGAGGTCCGAAGTCCAAAGTCACTCTCACTGGGCTAAAATGAAGGTGAAGGCAGGGCTGGTTCCTTTCCGGAGGTTCTCAGGAGAATCTGTTTCTTTGCCTTTTCCATCTTAGAGGCTGGCTGTCCTCATTCCTGGGCTCACAGCCCCCCATCACAATGCCTCTCTTCCCTTGGCTTCCATCATCACACGTCCTTCTCTTGTTTCACTGTGACTCTATCACCTCCCTCTTACAAGGATCCTGTGATTAGACAAGGCCCACCTGGATAAGCCAGGCTGATCACCCCTTCACAAGATCCTTTATCACATCTGCCAAGTCCCTTTTGCCATGTAATGTAACATATTCACACGTTCCAGGCATTAGCCTAAGGAGATGGGGGGGGCATCATTCTGTCTACTCCAGGCTGTTGTGAGGATTAAATGAAATAACACAAGTAAGGCATCGAGTACAGAGCCTGACACATTCAGTAACGTGAATTTCCTTTCTCTCTGTCCCTGTTCCACAGCTGTTCCCTGTTCCTCACTGGCTGACTTCCTATTGAGAGTACATATCCTCCCTCCCCTTCAGTGTCCTCACTTGCTAGCAGGAATAAAAAGAAAGAAAAAAAACCAGGGATTAAAATGTCCCACTTCAGCATTTCACCTGGACCAGATATAAAGTCATATAATCTGTGAATCTTGGTAGACAACTCTACATTTCAGGGGATAAATGGACTGAAGTAACCACAGGCATTTCAAAACACTAATTGCATGGAGAATAAACCCAGACTCTTACCTTACCACAGCTCAAAGCTCTGCATCATCTAGCCCATCTTGTGCTTCAACCTCATCTCCTACCTGCCCCTTCTGGCTCAAATACACCTGAGCCACACACCAGACTTCTTTCCATTTCTGGAACTCCGAGCCTTTGTTCATATACAGTATCCTTCTCATCATTCAGGACTCAGTGCAAATGTCACTTCCTCAAAGGGGCCTTCCCTGGGCATCCTAGCCAAAGGAGGACCCTCCAGCCTCTCACAGCGCCCCATCCTTTTTCTTCACTTGACACTATCTGAAATTATCTTGTTTATTTGTGGTTTACGTGATTACTGTCTGTCTCTCCACTAGAATATTCCAGGAGGGCAGGAGTCTAGACTATCTTCTCCCTCACTGTATCCCCAGCACTGTGCCCAGCATTCAGTATTAAATCATTCATTCAGCAAATAGTGCCTGAGGGCCTGCTCTGGGCTAGACACTGTTCTGGGTGCTGAATGTCCAATGATAAACATACAGACACGGTCCCTGCTTTCATGGAAACGAGAAGGAAATGGTAAGAAGGCTGTTATCCCTCCTTTCTCCTCCTCCCCCTTGCCTCCAGATGCAGGCCTCCACATACAGCTATGCAACTGCACCCCACAGAACGTGAATGTGCACAGCAGGACAAGCCCCACACAGGCTTGTCCCATGCACAATCACACGCAGTGGCCCTGCTCAAGGTGGACGCTCAAGAGAAACTAAAACAAACTAAAAAGCAAAGTAGAGAAATCTGTCTAAGGCATCACTCAACCAAAGGGAAGGAAGAAAAGAAGATGAGAAACGTTAAAACTACAGCAGGAAAAAAGTGGTTCTCTTTTTTTATAAAAAGCAGTGTTGGCCACTATTATTAGAGCTATTTAAAGATGGGCATTGCCAAGAAAAGGTCCTGTAAGATTTAAATCAGGCTTATGTAAGTTTCAGCAGTGTTAAGGTAGGGACTGCCAGAGAGAAAATGAAGAACCGTGTGCACATCTGGCCAGTGTGTCTCCTGGAAACAACAGCCTCAGGCACCCAGTGCAGCTGAGGGAAGGAAAGGCCAGCAAGCCAAGTCCTGCGGCTGCCGGCAGCAGTGGTCCGGGGAGCCTGCTGGGTTGGTGCTCACAGACTCTAGGATGGTTGCTAGTGGCAGCCGCCTCTGTCAGAAGCTTGCTGTGAAGCCCTGACTTTGAGCAGCCAGGGCAGGTTTCCAAAGGCGCCCTGGTGGCTGGCAGCAATTTCGGGAAGGAAGGAAAGTCAGGTGTGTGTGGGTGTGTGGGTGGGTGGGTGGGTGTGTGGGTGTGGTGTTGAAAGAGAATTTATTTCAGCTAAAATATTCTGAGGTTCACAAGCAAACCCTATGTGAACAGTTGGAGGGGAAAAAAATGAAAGACTATACCCCCTTAAAAAGGGTTAAATTATTCATTTAAGAGAAGATATCTGCGGGCAGGCCCGGTGGTGCAAGTGTGCGCGCTCCGCTGCGGCAGCCCGGGGTTTGCCAGCTCGCATCCTGGGCGCGCACCGAGGCACTGCTTGGCAAGCCATGCTGTGGTGGCGTCCCATATAAAGTGGAGGAAGATCGGCACGGATGTTAGCCCAGGGCCAGTCTTCCTCAGCTAAAAAAGAGAAAGATTGGCAGATGTTAGCACAGGGCCGATCTCCTCACAAAAAAAAAAAAAAAAAAGAAGATATCTGGGTATTGGAATTATGGATGATGGTTTACTTTCTTTGTTATATTTTTATAATTAATATATTTTGCTTTTATCATCAGAGAAAATAAAGATATTTTTCATTTAAGAGGGAAAAAGATAAACTGTAAAAATACTGGTAAAATACAAGTAGTCAACAAAAGTTTATGGGCATTTTCTTATCCAAACGCAGAACCAGAGAAACTCTAAACTTGTGAGAAAACATTATTTGAGAAAATGGTGAAGTTTCTTAAATATATTATTTTAAATTAGAAGAGATGTTCTCAAAGCTCTTTTTTCTGCAGTAATCATTTCAGTTTCTTCTAGCTGCTTTACTAGTAGAAATAGAGTCATATTGTTAATCCTACATGATCACTCGGTTTTTAACCACATTGTATGAATGTTACAAATAGAGCAGTTATAAATGCAAAAGAACTCTGCAAGTACTATCAATGATGCAAGATTTCTGTGGCACTATCTCATAATACACATCTACCTTAATACCCCAAAGAGGATGTCCTTTAATTCTTGGCATCTTGGTTTACGTATGATTTTTGAAAGTTCTGATATTTCCTAATTGTTATGAATGACACCAAAGTCCTCAAATTCATATAAGAAAACACAATATTCTTTAAAGACTACATATGTCCATTGATTTGTCCACTGGTAAAATGTGCACATATAACAGCAATGATGCCACGACGGAATGGTCAACGCGGAGCCGATACACACGAGAGCCCAACATGGTGCCTGGCACAGGGACACACACAATAGCTCCTAGCTCTTGCTACCCAGACCCCTGAGGTCCCCGTCTGTTACCCAAATCCCCTGGAGAAGGGTGAGCTGCAGGATTCACACTTTTTGAAGAGTTCAGAAAAGTAATATGGTACACACACATACCAGATTTTATTTAACCCCCTCTAAGGAGACTGGGGCAGCACCCCGTATTGAAATATTAACTATTTCTACGGCAAAATTTTTGAATATGCACACTAAATGGGCTTAAAAAAATAACTATTAAGGGCCGGCCCTATGGCTTAGCAGAGTGCACGCGCTCCACTACTGGCGGCCTGGGTTCGGATCCCGGGCGCGCACTGATGCACTGCTTCTCCGGCCATGCTGAGGCCACGTCCCACATACAGCAACTAGAAGGATATGCAACTATGAGGTACAACTATCTACTGGGGCTCTGGGGAAAAAAAAGAAAAAGGAAGAGGATTGGCAATAGATGTTAGCTCAGAGTCAGTCTTCCTCAGCAAAAAGAGGAGGATTAGCATGGATGTTAGCTCAGGGCTGATCTTCCTCACAAAAAATAAATAAATAAATAACTATTAAAAGACTCACATCAGTTCAGACCAGGTTTGCCACCAAACTAAACATGAAAAAGCTTTTAGCTTCAGAACTTTTTGTGACCCCAGTATTGCACATGTGTGGTCAGAAACCTGTACTACTATAGTGTTACTATTTATGTTACCCTCAGAGTTTTCTCACACGCACAGCTTTTTCCCCCTACGTTGAGGAAAATATGCATTCAAATTGTTTAGTATAGCAATCTTCATTCAATTAAAATTTGAAAAACAATTTAATGATTTTAGACAGTCAAGCTAAATGCTCAAAAATACATAATAAACATTAAATTCAGTGGTTCATTTCCAAGGGGAAAACAGAGGGATGCCATCAGGAAGGGATACACGGTGGCCTCAACTATGCTTGCAATGTTTTCTTTTTTAAGCTGGGTAATAAGGTCTACAGGGATTTGGTGCATTAGTTAAGACAGTGAAGAAGATATAAAAGAATGTTATAACTTTTATCTTAAATCAACCTAAATTACTTATTTAGTGAACATCTTCACTAGATACAAGAACTTCTGACCCAACAGGGACTTGGCCTGGGCTCACATCATGGCATTCCTGCATCTTCTCAGCACCTGGCAGAAATCCCTTGAAAGGATCTTCTCTCAATAGCAGCAGCAATTAAGAAACCAAGTTCCCTGGCCTGAGGAAGCACTTTCAACCCGAATGTACAATCTGTACTTAGCCTGAGTGTCTTTTACTATCATTCCTTTATAGCTTTAAATGGGCAAGCCTAAAACAGATTGACCACAAACTAGCTCTCAGCCAAACAACTGAGGTCCATTCAGTGTAGTTTCTGCTGTAGACAAGACTGACTCTATTCTTAATACCTCAGAGATGACCAGGAAACGTCAAAAGGGAGAGAGAACATGGAGACCATAATTCAGCAGAAAAGCAAATAAGGTTTCTGAAGGAAGTATCTCATCAGCATTATTTGCTCTTAAGTAAATCCCAATTTTGTTCCCTTTAAGGAGTCTTGAGAGCATTTTATATTTTTCAAGGGAAGAGGTCTTTCTAGCATCCTATTCTTTTTTTCAAAGAGTTTTCACAACGTAGCATCTCCTTAAATTTTCTATATGGCCTTATAAAGTCAGTGAGCAAATTTATCCCTGTTTTACAAAGAGGAGACAAAACTGGTTTGTGGTCAAATAATTGGCCTGGCATCCCCAATCTAAACAGAGGTAGAGAGGGACCAAAACATAGGTCCTTTACCTCTCCTTAGTAGATTCCAGCATGTCATACTATAATAAACCACATTCTGAACAGGTTTAACATCCTCTATCCAGATACAAATGAAGTTTAAAAAAACAGTTCATTGCTGTTTCCTTCATTTAAAAAAACCATTAAGACTTCAAGTTAGTGGCTCACAAACATTTGCATCATTTAACATTCTAGGGATGCATTTTCTATAAAACAACATAAGTACAAAATAATCCAAAATCTCTCCTCTCCATTTCATTCATTTCAATCTCCCAACATAGCCTAAGATAAAGTAGAATTTCCTACGTTGTTTGAGCAAGACAAAGAGTGATGTCACTTCTTTTCAGCCTAACTGACAAATGATTAACGAGACTACATTCAACCTCGATGAAGAGTAAACAGACAAAAGTGCCTATTGCACACCAAGAACTAAACAATTTGATCAAAAGACACAAACTCATTTTCATCAAGAACACTGTGTGTCATTTACATATGTTATGAGAGGTTCAGGGGATTCGATCGGAGACGTAAAAGAAACTTTTCACTCCAAACAAATGGACCGAAGGTATATTTTATTATATAGAGGAGAGTAAAGGCGAGAGTCTGCAAACAGATCTGAATAGGTCAAATAATAAGAGGGAAAAACACCACCTCAACTGGAAAGGGAAAACATCCAAGTCGACTGAAGGGAAATGACACAAATTAACCAGAAAGAGAAACACCAGGTTGACGGAAAAGAGAACACATCAGATCAGTTACTTACAACATCCATGCCCCACTGCCAGGAGTCCCTTCAATTGACACGGCTGGGTGGGAATCACACATCCTGGGCAAGGCATCCCTTCCACAGGTGGAACTCTCACCAGGCCTCAGTTTCCAGCAGTTTTTATAGCATCAGTAATTTTCAGAGTAAGCAGTTACCGAGTTTGCAGAGCAAGCATTCAGCGTTCCCATGCACAAATGGTTATCAGTGGCGTATGTGCACTGAGCCCCCTGGCTATCGTCCCAGCCCAGCAGTTGTGTACGTGCACTGTTCTCTCTGGTTGTCATCCCAGCCCAGCACAGATGGCCAGTCCATCCCGTGCTACGACACCCAAAGAGCCTTGAAATGTTACAATTTGCAACTCACTGGGAGAATAGCCAGTGCCCACCACAGAGAAAGTAGCTTTATATTTTTTTGTGTGCTGGTGGCTGTAGGTCAATGGAACGGCCAAACATGGCTGTACTCATGTCAAGACAACATATAAAACAGAAGAGACATCATGCCATAAGTACATCTTTTTCATTTTTCACAAGTATAAAACATAAAGCTTTCCAGGAAGTATGAGAAGAGAGAGGTTCCATTTTGTATTTTGGAAACTTCACGTCTAGAATACTGAATGAGGTGGAGAAAAGAGAAAGTAACAGGACATCTTACAACTGTAAGCACAGTATGACTGGGCAGAACAGCCAATGCTACAGAATGGAGCGAACATCTGTGTAATGACTACATAGAAGGAGCTGCACTTCATGCTCTAAATACGTCACCTCCTACAATCATCATAAAAAACCTCCAAGTATGGGGGCCAGCCCGGTGGCGTAGCCATTAAGTGCGTACATTCTGCTTTGGTGGCCTGGGGTTAGCAGGCTCAGATCCTGGGTGCACATTGACGCACCGTTTATCAGGCCATGCTACGGCGGCGTCCCATATAAAGTAGAGGAAGATGGACGTGGATGTTAGCCCAGAGTCAATCTTCTTCACCAAAAAGAGGAGGATTGGCATCAGATGTTAGCTCAGGGCTACGCCTCCCCACCAAAAAAAAAAAAAAAAAAAACACCTTCAAGTATGATCAGAACTGAAATTAATATATCCCAATGGTAAAACCCTACATACCAAGGTCTTTAGAGAGACAGCATACCTGCAACCACTGAAACACTCCTGATCATAAGTTTCCAAATCCACAGCGGCACTGTGGATTCAAAGCACTTTTGGATACCTCTTCATAGGTGGACTCTTCAATTTCCCAGTCAAACTCTTCATCGTCATCTTCTACCCCTTCCTCAGGAACCTCAGAAGCACCTAAACGTGTGAAATATTAATTTGCTAAAGTACTGGATTTTCTAGGTACAACTTGGGGAAGAAAAAGTATAGGAAAAAACGCCTGTTCCCATGCACCAAAAGACATGTATAAGAATATGCACAGCCCTACTCTTAATAGCCAAAAAAATGGAACCAACCCAAAGGTCCATCAATAGCAGGATGTGTATAAATAATAAGTGCAATGAAAGCAAACGGACTTCAGCTATATATGGTGAATCTCACAAAAATGTTCAGTGACAGAAGCCAGACAAAAAAGAACACATACAGTATAAATTATGTATACAATTCAAAAACAGGCAAAACTGAGGGTAGGGGTTACCCGGGAGAGGAAGGAGGGAGAAGTCACCGGGAGGAGACACAGAGTAAGATTCCAGGGTGTTGGAAATGTTCCATTTCTTGACCTAGGTGGTGGTCACTTCATGTAACTAATCAGAATTGTACACTTCTGATCTCAGCTCAAGAGGCCAATATTTTTCCAAAGACAGAGATCTGTTTCAGTTGGTCCAAAAAGGTGACTGACCTACTAGTTCAACAGAACTCTTTATGTGTTTAAATTACATGTCACCAAATGAGCTATTTTCACATGTTTTTACATCACCTCCTTATCTTGTCACCTGAAGTATTTTCTCCTATTTCCTATTTGCTATATCCCTTTTCCCCTAGAAACACATAACATTCCAGATATTCTGTCTGTTTCTATCTTTATTTCCTCCCAATCGTAATAGACATACCTATTTCTTCCACAAGTGGTTTTGCCATCCTGGATTTTCTTGGTGCCAGAAGAGCAGTTAACAGGTTCAGGCCCTCAAAATGCTGGCCAGGAGTTTCCTTGGGTAATCAAATGGTAAAAATACCTTGAAGATAAATTTGTTTTATGCTTAGCTAGATTAAAATATGCAAAGACTTCACAAATATATCTAAGAAATATATATCTTGGTAAAATAGAATTCTATTTCATAGAGCTCCGCTGATTCAGCTGTCACCTCTATAAGAAATTTATGTGTTAAAGCTGCAGAATGTTTTAGTCTTATGCAGTATCACCTTAACCTACTGATAATATTACAAGTCCACGTCAAAACTTCTACAACTCAATGGCCTGAGAAGGTCATAACTTAGAATTAACCAATAGCTACTTATAAAATTTATTTCTGGACTAGAGGGGGAAAAATCAGGATATCTAATCCAATGGAGAATAGCAGTAGTCTCAAAAATAGACAAAATCTTAATTAAAGCAATTATACCTTAATAAAATTCTTTGATGCCTCAAGAGGTATATTCCTAAAGTCTGCCTAAGGCAGACTCAAATTCCTGAGGGGGTTTATCCACTTCATCTAGGCTCTCCTATGAACTTAGCACATTATTGACTACTCTTACATTTCAGAACACTTGACATCTTTTAGTGTACTGAACTGTATTCTATATATCAAATACAACTCAAGCCAAATATTTCCACATACACAACCTTCCTAAACCCGTGTACATTTAAAATTTAATAACTTTCCTTCAATATACAACTTATCTGCAATTAATAGCAGATTTACTATCTAGGAAAGTAGTTTCATTATACTTCATTATCACATTAATTATATTGTTTTATGGGTTAGAACTCTGTGATTTAACTCTTTCATCCCATTTTTCCTCCCTTATCCTAGTTAACTGAGATCAATAAATATTCACCGAATAAACTACACAAGAGTACACAAAGTATTCTTATTCCAGATCCAGCAACAAAGGAAAATCCAGTGGCTTCTATGACCGGAAAATAAATGGTCATGGCTAGCTGAAATGAAGGGCTTATTAACCATGAGAAGAAAATTCAATCAGCTTTTAAATGCCACCTATGGACAGTTTCTCTCTCACCTACATATTATTAAATTTTACGTTTGAAAATTGTACAAGAAAGATTTGATTCACAGCTAAACTCACCTACATCTTTTATCGCCTCACACATTTTTTTAAACACTTACTAAATGTAGGGGAAGTAGGAAATAAAACTACTAAAAAATAGAAACACAGTATTTAACTAATTGAACTTGACTTTGAAGAATATTGTGAAATACTTTAAAGGACTGAAGAAATTGTACTTGCTAAGAAATCTATCAATAACAGGCACTGGACATTAGGAAACAATCAAGAGTGACAGGGACAGACTGCACTAGCAATACATGTACAGATCCCCATAGTATCTTGAAAACTTTTTATGTAGTCACTCTAACATGAAGAATCCAAAGAAAAAACTAACAAAAATCCCAAAGGCAAAGCCTTTATCTGCATCAGAAGACCTTTGCTTGCTTCCATTTCTACAATTCTTCCAGGAAGGGGTAATCTGCAGATTTAATATAAGGTCTCATGAAGTCCTTAAATTACAAAGTAGCATAAGTGATTATCAATGATTGTAAACATTTACCATTGAAATCCATCAACCATTTTAAAAGGAAATTCCTCAGCATTTCTTTAACATTTTACAAACTAAACAACTTAGATTTCTTCCCTAAGGAGAAAGAAATCAGAGACGACTTATCTATTTGAATACCCCCTAGTCACTGATAAAACAGAGACTTAAAAAGAAAAGCTAAAGTAACTATTAGTTATCATGTGTTATAATACTTCCCCCTTCCTAATGAATGAGAGTCATTTATATACCTGGTGCCTGACCCAGCAGGGGCCCAACAAAAGTAGACTAATGGCTTTCAAAAAAAAAAAAAAAAGGGGGCCGGCCCCTTGGCTTAGTGGTTAAGTGCACGCGCTCTGCTACCGGCGGCCCGGGTTCGGATCCCGGGCGCGCACCGAGGCCCTGCTTCTCCGGCCATGCTGAGGCGAAGTCCCACATACAGCAACTAGAAGGACGTGCAACTATGACGTACAACTATCTACTGGGGCTTTGGGGGGGGGGAAGGAGGAGGATTGGCAATAGATGTTAGCTCAGAGACGGTCTTCCTCAGCAAAAAAAAAAAAAAAAAGAGCCAAAAAAAGGGAAACAATAAAAAAAAATTTGTTAAATTGGGCAAATTACTACTAAAAAAAAAAGCAGAAAGAAAAAGTGCTTTTCTCAAATCCCTCATTATTACTATACAGGGATTTCCCCCTCTTTCATACTAAACAAAATGAACTGATTTCCCTGTTTCCAGGTTTACCCTGGTTCAGTCACTCTTTCACTGAGTCACCAAAAGAATTTTTCTAAAACAGAAGTCTATTACTTTTCCATTTGAAAAAGCTTCTATGGCTACCCAACACTGACTAGGTAATTTAAACTCATCAGTGTGGCAGGCTGGCACTATTCTATTCCAAACTTATCATCTGAGCCTTCTTTCCTCCCATAACCCCCTCTCCCTTACTTCCTACTATAACAGTGATAATAATAATAATAAAACCTTGGCAGACCCCAAAAGGCCCAGGGCTTCACAACCTAGTCACCTCGGACCCCAATGTTTCCTGGAGCTACAATGCATTTTCTTTTTTTAAAGATTTTATTTATTCAGTTTTTCCCCCCAAAGCCCCAGTAGATAGTTGTACGTCATAGGTTCACATCCTTCTAGTTGCTGTACGTGGGACTCGGCCTCGCGTTGGACGGAGAAGTGGTGCCTCGGGGCGCTCCCGGGATCCGAACCCGGGCCGCCAGCATCAGAGCGCGTGCACTTAACCGCTAAGCCACGGGGCCGGCCCTACAATGCATTTTCTGAACCAAGATCCCTTCAAAGCCCAGTATAAGGAGCCAGTTTATGGATAAATCAGTTTGTTATAATGGTTACAAACACTAACTTTACTATCAGAATCAGAATTGAGTCCCAGCTCCGCCATTTACCAGCTCTGTAACTTTCTTTGTACAAGTTAATTAACTTCAAGGCTCATATTCCTCATCTGTAAAAAGGGAAAAATAACAGAATCTATCCCAGGGTTACTGGAAGAAGGAGATGATAACACAAAGAGCTTAGTAGCTGGCACAGTAGGTGAGCGTTCAGAAGATGTAAGCTATTATCAACTCCCTTCTCCTAAACTCTCTAAGTGTGGAGCTAAATTCTTACTGTGTAATAGTGAAATCATATTTGTTCAAAGATCTGTCTCCCTTGTTAGACTCTTGATTCCTCAAGGAGAGGGGCAAGGTTTTACCCATCTTTGGTATACTATAGCAAACTGCATTCTCAAAAATGACCCATCTCACATGACTCCTCCCAACAGTGGGGTCTATGTCCCCTCCCCTTAAAACTGAATGGGCTTCTGGAACTGTTTTAATCAATACAATAAAGCAGGGATGACACTGTGATTTCTGAGGTTAGGTCATAAAAGGTGATATAGATTCTGCCTTGCTCACTGGGAATACTCACTCTTGAAAACTTCAAGCTACCCTATTAGAGGTCCAACTCCCCAAAGGAATCAAAACTAGACCCTGCAAAGAGACCACACAGGGAGGTCCTGAAACTACATGAAGAGAGGTGCCTTCCCCCACTCACCCCACCAGTCCCCAACTGCTCAGGCCCTTGTGGTTCCAGGTCCTGCCACCATGTCACCAAAACTGTATTAAAGACATCAAGCCAGAACAGCCCAGCCAAGCCCTTCCCAAATTCCTGACACACAAAAACCAGGATAGGGAGTTAAATGATTGTTATTTTACACTGTTAAGTTTGACTGGTTATGCAGCAACAGACCACTGGAACAGCAGGCCCTTAGTACTAATACATACTATTTATTGAACACATGGTTGATTACCAGCATTGTAATAAGGACTATGCATGCACCATCTCAATCTTCACATCAACTCTTTACGAACACTAATATTAGTCCCATTTTACAGATTAGGAAACTGAGACTGAATTACTTGCCCAAAGTCAGAGAACTGTCAGTGTGCTGAGACCCAGGTGTGCCCAACTCCCAAGCCTCTGCTACCCAAGGAATGGACGAATCTGTGTGAAGAATACTCTTTAAATTGTTTCATACATAACCTCGTATATTGTCTTCATCAAAACTCCCAGACTTACGCACAGTGGTTTTTATGTTGAAATTTTTATTTTATTGTATTTATTTTATTTTACAATCCTATCTCATTTAAGAACTTTCCTCTAAGCCTCTGATTCCTCATCTGTAAAGTGAGCAGATACTAGAACATACTTTATAGGACTGGCTAAAATCAAATGAAGTAATCCACATAAAGCACTAACCTGGAGTAAAAATTCAATAAATGTTTGCTATCACCACCATCATCTGCTTCGCATTCTTCACGTCTTGGCTTAAAAATCACCTCTTGAGAAAGGCTTTCCCTGGCCACTTCAGATAAACACAGGCTCTCTTATTCTCTATCAGCACACTTTATTTTCTTTTAGAGCACTTAACCACAATTTGTAGTCATATGTTTACTTGTTTGTTTATTATTTTTCTCTCCCCACTAGAATGTAAACTACATGAAGCACCATCACACCCCCAATAACAACAAGAGAAACTGGTATATTCCATGAGCTTGATAAATAAATCAAAGGAATAAATGAGTAAAGAAATAGGCAAGTGCAGTATATTCAAGTAGGTGAAGCAAGCTAGTCCTAATAGAACTCTGAGCAAAACTGGTTCAGGCCCAGTGAAGGAAACAGCTTGATTTAAGAGGAAGGTTTGTATTAGGAAAGTACTGGGCAGGAAAGGCAGGCTGGAGCTACACTTGAATGCACAAGATTAGGAGAATAGATTTTCCCTCATAGGAAAGGGGAGGGGGCAAGGGGTTGACAATGTTTAGGGAGAATTGTGTCCTCTGGAAAACGGGGCTAATAATAATGCCTATCTCCGCGGATTGCTGTCAAGATTAAATGAGATAATGCACACAAACCACTTAACGCATAGCTTGCCGGCCATGTGCAAGCCGAGCTGCAACTGTTAGCTGTTACTACTGTTGTTACGGTTCTGCGTGGAGAAAACGCCAACAGACAAGTGCTGAAGGCCCCTCACTGAGACTTGGGGGACGACAACCACAACTAAAGGGCAAAACCAAACAGAGAAGTAGCAGGCGACGAGGAGGCAGGAGAACGAGGCTACTGTGGCGTCAAGGGGGCCAAGGGAGCCGAGAACTTCAGGAGGTAGAGCGGTCACAGCCAAGACATCCATCAACAGAACGTGGACTGAGAAAAGTCAAAGGGACCGGTCAGTCGGGAAGTCAGCGCGCGCTGTCCCGGGGCAAGGAGGACTAAACAGAGCGAAGGAAAGAACAGAAACAGCACGGGGACGCCGTCTCAAACGCCACGTTTTTAAGCGGCTCTGAAATCGCCTTAATGTGGGATTGAAGAAGGCTTACGACGGGAACAAGCGCCGCAGCACCCAGAGCGCACGCCTGGGAGAGGGCACTTCCTCAGCACCGAAAGAAGCCGCGAAGATCTCGGAGAAGGCAGTCGCGAAATCGAGACGCGCTCCCTCGCCTTCTCCTCCTCCCTCGATACGCAGTTATCTCACGAATGAATGAACGAATGAAGCCCCAACATATGCTCTTCCCCGGGCCGAACACCCCGAACTCGCCTGAGAAAGTACAGCTCGGCGGAGAACTTGAAGTCGACCCCCTCGAAGCAGACGTCGAAGGCGGAGACCCGGCGTACGGCACGCGGATGGCGACAGTCATGAAGTCGGGGTCCTGGCTGAGGGCGAACGCCGGGGTCAGCGTCGCCGCACCGGACTCACGTGCTCAAGTCGGTCACCCTCGCTGCCGCCACAGCGGCGCCACTCAAAACTCCCCAAAAGTTCCCCACGCGCGGGTCCCTGTTCCGCTGCTCACGGCGCTTCCGGCTCCAAGCGGAAGTGCTCCTGCGTGAAAGAAGTCCCGCCCCACGCCGATCTCCATGGAGGCAGGGCGCTGTTAGTGGAGAGGTGGAGACAGGGCCTGGCGAGTCGGGCTTTGTGACCGGGGTCGACCCCGGGTCATACTTCAGAAGAACCGGGACCAGAGTCCACCTGAGACCCACCAAGCCTCTTTCGAGGTTCTTAGAGATGATTTTAACAAGCATTGGCTTTGCAGACAGACCTGCGTGTCATCCCTTCTTGGCCTCTTCCCAGCTGTAAGGCCTTGGGAAAGTTACAAAACCTCTCTGCTTCAGATATCTCTTCTATAAAATGAGGATAATACTAGAACCTAGCCCCATAGAGATGTTGTGAGGATAACGTGAAATTATGCATGTAAAGCTCTAACAACGTACCTGGCAAGTTGTCGACGCTAAATGTGTTGGAGCAGTCGCCGCAGTAGCCACAGCAGCAGTTACTGCAGTTTGCCTTAGTTCTCACCTGCCTTGTCAACAATTCCCCTTTCTCTCTCTCTCATTCTCTGCCGATTTCTCTCCCCTCCCTTTCCCCTTCCTCTCCCCCTGTACATCCCTCTCCCTCTCTTTTTCTGCCACTTTCTCTCCCCTTCCCAATTCCTTATTTGAGTAGAGTTCTCTGCTTTACAGAGCGTCCATCCCACTAATCTCGTTTAACCTGCACTACAAACTCCGAAGAATACGACTCAGAGAGGTTAGGCAATATGTTTTATACTCATGCATTTTACAGTTATCAGAACCCAGAACGTGCGACTCTTAAACCCTGTTGGTGCCTGCAGTGACAAACTGCAGTGCCTCCGTACTTTCCCCTCTTTCCCTTTTCTCACTCTTCTTGGACTTGTTTGAGGTCCTCTCTTTTGTCTCTTTTCCTTCTCTTCCTTGCATTTCCCCCTTTTAGTCTGTGCTCCTCATACTTGCCCAATGCCTCTCCCACTAGTCCCCCTCTTCCCCTACATATTCCCTTGCCCTTCCTTCCCTCTCATTTTATTTCCTATTCTTTCACCAGTATCTAGAATAGTCCAGGAAATAGTATTTATTTCCTGGTTTTAAATGTCAGTGGAAAAGGAGTGAAAGTCATCTCCTGGAACAGTGGATCAGATAGCCTCAAAAGCCTTTTCAACCTCCAATTTTTTATGTCTTGAAAATTAATCAGGACTCAGAAAAACATATTAACGGGAGCAAATACAGTAAAAATTTCAAAATAAAAACCACTCTGCTTAAATCTGAGAGTTTTGATAAAGACAAAATAAGAGGTTATAAGTAAAACAATTTGAAGAGTACCTTTTACACATTCATCCAGTCCTTGTGTAGCAGAGGGATTAACTGAATACTTACTAGGTGTTAGCACTGCACCAAATCCTTTATAATGATCTCATTTTCCCCTCCTGACAGCTCTATCAAGTAGGCATTATATATCCCCATGGTTTGCACAGGATTACATAGCTAGTGAGTGGTACAATGGAACTTGAAACCCAAATGAGTCTGATTCCTGGACCCAGGCTCTAAAATACTACAGAGCTGACTCCTTCTAATATTATCACCTACCCAACTTGTTCACATTCTAAGGTCAAGACTCCCTGCTTTAGACCATACTGAGCCTTGCAAGTAATAGGCACTTGATATTGAAAATGAATTGATGCAAACTTGGAATTAGGAAAGCTCTCAAAAGGTCCCTTGAGATAGGTCTTTGGCTGGATCATTCCAAATTAGCTTCTTTAGAAAGAGTCTTTAAATCTACCATGGGACCTCATTCCTGTATGTCACAAGCATTAATATTTTTAAATTATTAATGCCAGAGAATTAACTGAGGCTGAAGCTGGCCTATCCTCGAGGAAACTCTAATTGAAAGCAGTTTACAAAGTAGAACTGTGCACTTCCTAAATGTTTTATTCTGTGTTTGGCAACGCACACACGCACACACACACACACACACACACACACAGGATTACAACACAGACAAAGAGACTTTTGGTTCATTGCTGCTGTTATTTATAAGAAATACATATTGCATCTGCTGTTGCACAAGATGCTGATAGTTGCAACTATATAACAGGGCTTTCTTGTTTTATTTGCAAGCTGTAGTTCACTCTATTTTTCTATTTCTAGTTTGTGGTAAATTACACAAGTTACAAGTTCATTCTCTTTTTTAAAAATAGTTAAGATAAAGTTCCCTTGATTACTGTCCAACTTTGGTCCTCTCTTCTGCTTCCGCAAAGGTAATCCCTTTGGCCACCCTTGCAGACCTTTCTATATTTCTATGTACGTTTCTAGGTACGCTGTTACTTTATGTTTGTGCATGTGTGCAAGAGTCCATTATCACACTATAAATGTCAATCTGCCACATTATTATTTTTCTTGGGTACTTTTGTTTTTTTCTTTTTTGTATGTGTGAGGAAGATCAGCCCTGAGCTAACATTCATGCCAATCCTCCTCCTTTTATTCCCCAAAGCCCCAGTAGATTGTTGTATGTCACAGCTGGACATCCTTCTAGTTACTGTATGTGGGACATGGCCTCAGCATGGCCGGAGAAGCGGTGCGTGGGTGTGCGCCCCGGTCAGAACCGGGCTGCCAGTAGCGGAGCACACGCACCCAACCGCTAAGCCACGGGGCCGGCCCCCCCGGGTACTTTTTTAGATATATCAATATTGATTTATAGATCCTGTTGAGTTCATGTTTCTAGATATAGACATTGCTTAAAAATAAATACAGTATTTCAACATTTCATGTTAACTCTGCTTTAGAGGAAAAACAAACAGGAATGAAATTTTTCATCATTTTTTGAGCATTCTAAGTTGTATTTTTGTTTTTCCACTTCCTTAAGGCTTACTTTTGGATAGCTTTTCACTATTTTTAAAAGTTTTTTCCCGTGGCCAATTTATTGAGGACAAGTACATAACCTGCCGTCTCTGATGATATTAAATTAGCCCCTCTTCTGGTCTAACAACCTTGATTGTGATCCATAAGTTTCAAAATTAAATGTTAAATTTAAAACATATTTTCTATAAACAATTCCAATTACAGCCTTATTACAAAGTTCTGTTGTTAGAAAAGTCTTTTAATGGTGAAATGCTCCTTGTTTCCAGAGGGTGGCATGCATATAGGTGAGTAAGACAATGTTATCTCAAAGAAGAGAGTTTTAACCTTGGTTGGAAATAGCTTCCTGAATAAGCTGTTTATAACTGTAGTTCATTCTCTGAGCCATTTTAGGAAGTGGTGTGATCTTACAGAGAACTTGCAAACTACACCTTAACAACTATTACTATTTTGGTATACATCTCTTCAAAGTTTTATTCTATTCATAAAAGTATAGAAAGATTTTAAACAAAAATGGTATCACACTCTATATTTTCACTTTTTCCACCTAACGTAAAATTATGATATTTCCATTTGACTACTTTTTTGTCAAGAATGTTGTAACACAACTGTATCCTTCTTATTTATCAGTGTTAAGTATTATAACTCAAGAAATAAGGTGATGATTCACTTTGAGAAAGGAAAAAAATGAAACTAATAGAATCGTAAACATAGATCACAAAACTAGAATGAAAATACAAAAGTTAGAATACAAACTAGATAACATATTTTGAAGTTTGAAAAAACGTTATCCTTTCATATAACAGTAGTCAATACAATGGGACTAGATATCCTGAATTTTGCAATTCCAAGTTACAAACTGCTTCTAAGAGGGCTTGGATGAATTCATGGATAACTTACAGATAAATACTGGATTGTAAAAGAGGTTTAAAGGATTGTGACAACAGGATACAGACAAAGCAGACCATGAGTCTGACACTGGTGTGTTTTAAACCTCTTTATGGGGGCCAGCCTGGTGGTGCAAGCAGTTAAGTGCGTGCACTCCGCTGCAGTGGCCGGGGTTCACCAGTTTAGATCCCCGGCGCACACCAATGCACCGCTTGGCAAGCCATGCTGTGGCGGCATCCCATATAAAGTGGAGGAAGATGAGGCATGGATGTTAGCCCAGGGCCAGTCTTCCTCAGCAAAAAAAGAGGAGGATTGGCAGATGTTAGCACAGGGCTGATCTTCCTCACACACACAAAAAAGAACACAGTGTTGGCAATAACACAGCACAGTAATGCGTATTTCAGGTAGGATTTTGTCCAATTCCAATTTAGATAAGCTCAATAAAGTTCTGAAGAAAATCTGAAACGGTTACAGCTGACTCCAGTAAGCTTTTTGACAACACTTTTGTGTGGTGTGTAGCTAAGGGCTTAGCAACATATGTTCCAATGCTGGTCCCACCCCTGAGATGAAGTGCAGATCACGTGGGAATGCTGACTGGCCAGCACCTTGAGCTCCCTCCATCACTTAACGTCGTGTATCTAATAGACATCTACAGAGGTGCTGTTTGGGTGCCCTGCCCACGTGCCCTTTACAGAACCAGGAGTCCATCTGGCACTAGCAGCGAGCGCTGTTAATGGCGTGCCCCTGACCCTTTCTCCAAAGAATTGCCCTGGCCCAGGGTTTCTCCACCTCAGGTGTTTGGGGCCGGGTAATTCTTTGTTGTGGGGGGCTATCCTGTGCATTGTAAGATGTTTAGCAGCATTTCTGCCCTGTAACTTCTCAATGCCACTCCCAGCTCTGCTGTTGCGACAATGACAAATATCTCCAGACTTTGCTAAATGTCTCCTAGGGGACAAGATTGCCCACAATTGAAAACAATTGCTCGAGGGCTGGCTCCGTGGCTTAGCGGTTAAGTGCGTGCGCTCTGATGCTGGCGGCCCGGGTTCGGATCCTGGGCGCGCCCCGAGGCACCACTTCTCCGTCCAACGTGAGGCCGAGTCCCACGTACAGCAACTAGAAGGATGTGAACCTATGACATACAACTATCTACTGGGGCTTTGGGGGGAAAAACTGAATAAATAAAATCTTTAAAAAAAAAAAAAAGAAAACAATTGCTCGAGATTGACGGGATGCTCCAGGAAGCAATGACCACACCACCACCCCCTCCCCCAGACTCACAACCGTGAGGACTGATGGGGGGGTGCAGAAAACCTCCTTCAAGGAACAGATGACCCAGGTGTGTTCCTTATAGGATCAGGCCAAGGCTTGATTTTCCCCAAGCGCACATCTTTGCTCAGCTCTTCCCCTTTCCCTATCCTCCTTCACTTCCTCCGTTACAGGTTTCTCCTGAGAATGCCCCCTCAATAAGTCACAGGGATCCAAATCCTTGTCTCAGTCTCTGCTTCTAAGGAACAGAAGCTTAGGCCTAGGGCACCTGACCTATAACCACATCTTAAGGAATCCCTTAACATTCTTTATGCTCCTGCAAAACTACTTAAGTATCTACAATATGTACGGAAAATACACGACTCCAGTTTTTATGTTACTTTTTTAAAAGTTCTCCTAATCTAGTTATCCTTAACCTAACTAATCTTTTCCTTGTTCAGGGTGAACATGTTTTTAGTCCGTCATGCAGAAGTCATTTAGATGCACCTCTTTCGAAAGTTTGGAGTATACATGCATACATACTCTAAAGATGATATACACTCATACATTAAATATTCCAAATTAAAGAATAGCTTGCATGATTGTCAAACATAGAAAAAATAATAAACACATTAAGATTCAGCTTTTACATGCTTTCCGTGTTTGATGTTTTGACGAAGGGAAATGAAGTGAGAGAGAAGACAGAATCTGTAGATGAAATGAGGCCACAGGATGAAGTGAGAAGAACACAGTGTTTTTCAAATCACACAAACCAGAGAACCAATGCCACCTGTGCTTCTGATAAGCTTCTTTATCTATGGATAATGACAAAGCCTACCACATAGAGTTACTATGGGAATTAAATGAGTCAATTTATGAAAAGTGCCTAGAATGCTACCTATAATATTATATGAGATGCAATGTAAACACTGAATCTCATTCTTTCACCCTTGTTTATATCAATATAACATATTATACGTCCTTTTGTGCCTAGTCTCCATTTATATGAGGAAATGTGTATTTCTTACTCTCTTCACATTATTTTCCAGCTGAAGAACTATTGTATTTATCAGCATTTTCTAGGATCATTGAAGTAACAGATTTCAGAGACTCTGGAGTAACGGGAAAGCAAACATTATCTTCTATACTCAGAAACAAATGTTAATACTCAACCAGCTGATCCTACTTGAACTCCAGGCTCAGATCATCAAATCAATTAGAATATACAGAAGTTAACTTTGGCTGGAAAAACTTTGTGTCTGCAAGAGAATATTCTGGAACTTTTTTATCTGGAGAGACAGAATTTGGGAGCATATTGCTATAGAAGACGTGTTAACACAAAGTTGCTCAGGCTCTGAGTCTTGCTAACCTACTGTGATGGTTAATTTTGTGTCAACCTGACTGACCATGGGGTGCCCATACATTTGGTCAAACATTATCCTGAGTGCCTCTGTAAGGCTGTTTCTGGATGAGGTTAACATTTGATGGGTGGAACGAGTAAAGGGAATTGCCCTCCTTAATGTGGTTGGGCCTCCTCTAGTCAGATGAGATCCTGAATAGAACAAAAAGGCTGACCCTACTTCAAGTAAGAGGGAACTTGTCTGATTGCCTTGAGCTGGGACATCAGTTCTTTCCTGACTTCAAACTCGAACTGAAGCTCTTCCTGGGTCTCCAGCCTGCCAGCCTTCAGATTGGAACTACACCATCCTCTCTCCTGGGTCTTCAGCTTGCCCACTGCAGATCTTGGGATTTGCCAGCCTCTATAATCACGTAAGCCAATTCCTTATAATATATCTCCAGGTAGATAGATAGATAGATACATATGATATATGTATATGTATATGCACATCTGTATATAAATCCTATTGGTTCTGATTCCCTGGAGGACCCTGACTAATACAGCTATCTCGGAGAAACTGGGAGAATGAAAGAGCCTGGTAAGGGTCCTCCCCATGGCACAGTTAATGATCAAGTTCACTGTAGATTATCTTCAATATTTGCTGTCTCAAGCAATGTCTCCAGCTCTTGATTGCTGTATCATGCTAAAAGCGTACAATCACTAGAAATATCTAGAAGATTTGGCTGGCCTTTGAATATCTTCCAAGGAATTGAGGTAAACAGATTTCTGAGTTGTTTCTGCAGAAATACATATTGCAGATTTTTTCTCCTTGACATATTCAGTGACTGTTTTTTTTTTTTTTTACATTTGTAAGGAAATGTTTGATCCATCTCAAAATTATTCATTAAAGACACTGTAGGGCCGGCCCCATGGCTTGGCGGTTAAGTGCGCACGCTCTGCTACTGGCGGCCCGGGTTTGGAACCCCGGGTGCGAACCGACGCACCGCTTCTCCGGCCATGCTGAGGCCGCGTCCCACATACAGCAACTAGAAGGATGTGCAACTATGACATACAACTATCTACTGGGGCTTTGGGGGAAAAAAAAGGAGGAGGATTGGCAATAGATGTTAGCTCGGAGCCGGTCTTCCTTAGCAAAAAGGAGGATTAGCATGGATGTTAGCTCAGGGCTGATCTTCCTCACAAAAAGAAAAAAAAAAAAAGGCACTGTAGAAGCTGATGCATGCTTCAGTGATTTTGAAAATAGTCTCCCCACGCTCTCTCAGTCTCTACACACATGGGCGCACACACTCCTGTTCCATCCATAGGTGTTTAGATGAGAAAAGGAGCATCAGATTTTATTTAGAATTAAAATACACTAATCCCATTTTATTGAAAATAGGTTGAGGGGCCGGCCTGGTGGCGCAAGCGGTTAAGTGCGCGCACTCCGCTGCGGCGGCCCGGGGTTCGCTGGTTCGGATCCCGGGCGCGCACCGACGCACTGCTTGGCAAGCCATGCTGTGGCGGCGTCCCATATAAAGTGGAGGAAGATGGGCACAGATGTTAGCCCAGGGCCGTCTTCCTCAGCAAAAAAAGAGGAGGATTGGCAGATGTTAGCACAGGGCTGATCTCCTCACAAAAAAAAAAAAAAAAAAAAAATACAGAAAAAAAAGAAAATAGGTTGAATTTTAGTCAACCAGCTGCTGTCAAAATCTGCACCACACTTTTTTTTTTCAGGTAGCTTATTTTCTGTGGAAATTTTTTTTCTGTAGAAAACAATAAAATTGCTATCTATGGTTCATTTTGCACAATCTTTTGGAATTTTAGTAACAGATGAGCCACAGTGTAAATTTTTTACTAAAACAGGTCTCCAGAAGCAACATAAATTTGAGAAAACTATTCATTATGTAGATAAGCTTTAGTCAATAATACAGAATTAACTTTCTGATGTGACTCTTCTAACTGGTAAACAGGGCTGGATAAACAACAAACTTAAAAACTTACTCTTTTTCTCTCCCTTACGTCTAAAGGAAAACAAGTCTTCACTTGTCCTTGTTAACAGATAATTTTCAAAAAAGATAAAATCATGGTTCTCATACAGATATAAAAATGAACAGTGTTAAGAACATTATTTAGGGGCCGGCCCGGTGGCGCAAGCAGTTAAGTGCATGTGCTCCACTGTAGTGGTGGCCTGGGGTTCGCCGGTTTGGATCCCAGGCGCGCACCGACATGCCGCTTGGCAAGCCATGCTGTGGTGGCGTCCCATATAAAGTGGAGGAAGATAGGCATGGATGTTAGCCCAGGGCCAGTCTTCCTCAGCAAAAAGAGGAGGATTGGCAGATGTTAGCTCACGGCTGATCTTCCTCACACACACAAAAAAGAATATTATTTAACTCGTAATCAGTGAGAAAACTAGGCAGATGTTATAACTTGTTCAGACAAGAATCCAAAGCTTAGACACATTTATATGTGAAAAATATTGAAATAAGTACGCAGATGGATGCAAAACTGGTTTTTCCACAAGGAAGGGAAGAGAGAGTGGAGTCAATTGAACCTCTACCCAGACAGGAAAGAATTTGTACGACTATAGACAAGAATTACTTTGCATTGTTATCAGTTATCTATAATTTACACAGTTGCAAAATAGCTTCCATAGAATCAGAATGAGATACCCAAAGAGTCATCCTCTAGGATCTAGACAATCCATAGTTTTCCTATAAAGCATAAATTTTTCTTTACATTCAAAAATGTAAACTTAGCCCAGTCCCTACAGCTGTTGAGGAGCAAAACCATTGGCATTTAAATCTGTTTTGGTTGTTTGAGCATAGACCAACCAAAAATTTCATAGAGCTTCAAAGAAACCCCTCATCTAAAGTCTCACTCCTCCATCAGCCTCCATCTCACTCCCCCATGCAGCAATTCAAGGACTCAGATCAAGTCTAAAAAAAGAAAGCCCAACTGCTTAATCTGGTGAGGTTGGACTCAGAGGAGTGGGCAGGGGTAGCCCATGAGAGCTGGTTGGAGACGAAGACGAAGAAGGGGGGTGTTGATGTTCTATTGTTTCTCTACCCCTCACAAACTAATCCAGGATTTAAAGATTTTATTTATTCAGTTTTTTCCCCCCAAAGCCCCAGTAGATAGTTGTATGTCATAGGTTCACATCCTTCTAGTTGCTGTACGTGGGACCCGGCCTCACGTTGGACGGAGAAGTGGTGCCTCGGGGCGCTCCCGGGATCCGAACCCGGGCCGCCAGCATCAGAGCGCGCGCACTTAACCGCTAAGCCACGGAGCCGGCCCTAATCCAGGATTTAAACAGTGAAAATAAATGTGGGCTTCATTATTCAGCACCATCATATTTATACAGGAATCTATTACTTCTACACTCAGTAATCTTCTTTTTAAAATTGTGGTAAAATATACATAACATAAAATTTACCGTTTCAACCATTTTTGAGTGTACAATTCAGTGGCATTAAGTACATTAACACTGTTGTGTAACTGTCTCACAGTCATCCATTTTTCTCCTAGTTGTTTATGGGGCATTTCTAAGAGGACACCGGAATGAGGCAGGAAGAGGAAGGAAGCTATAATGTGTTTGACGTAAAGAGATCTCCTTGTCAACATGTGTTTTTAAAACATCCATCTATCATTAATATTTTACCATCTGTGAAATTTAATATGTCCAGTAAAATTGGCCTGAAAAAAATGGTCTGAAATTTTGAAAAATCATGACAGGCCTGGGATCTGAGGCTTGTTCGCAAGTGAAAGTCTTTCTATGAGTCCACCTTTAAAAAATTCTCCAACATGTCTTTTTTCTGCTAATATAGAGAGATGAACCTATTGCTATACAATAATAAAAAAACAGCTAAGACTCCATAACAAAGCGCATGCGTGTCTAGATGTCATTGGCCATGATGATGTTTCCTGTTAACCTCAGTGGAGTCACACTTAGGACCTGCCATCATGCCTGTGGGATTTCCTGCCTATAATTTCTTCAATATGAGAAAATCATTTTACCGATTCCTGGATGCTTTCCCCAGCTTGAGTCTCTGCTGCCTGATTGGAGCCCACTACCTGGAACCTACCTCTAATCAGATTCTATCATTCATTTAAAACAACAATAACAACAACAATAGCTCTCAATTATAATGTGCTAAACATTCTCACAACTCATCAAGCATGTAGTATTATATTGAAAATGTATAGATGATGAAATTGAGCCTTCAGTTGGTTAAATAATTGACCCTTGTCATGAAGCTATTAAGTGGTTGTGTTACCGGATACATACCCAGGTTCTTTACCCACCACACAAGAGGGATCAAATAAAACTAGAACACCAGGCTTATGGCAAGGAAAGAGTTTTTATTTCGGGTGACGTCAGCCAGGACACGAGAGCTCTCGAATTTGTCGTGTCTCCCCAAAAGATGAGAGGCAAGTGGTTTTAAAGGTTGTGAGAGAGAGCATGTGCTGGGGTTTTAGGTAAGGGAGGGGGAGCATGTGGACGTGCTGGCTGGCACCTGCCCATCAGCTTGCGTTTGACCTTGAAGACTGAATTTCTTTCCCTTGACTGTCTGGACTTTTCCGGTTAGTTTTCATCTTCAGCCTGCATTTGGCCTTGTGAGGCTGAATCTTGATGTCTGGACCTTGATTTCCTGGGAAAGACAGTTCACTCATATACTAAGGAGGGACAGAAAGACCTGGTTAGTTTTAAACAACAGTTGATTATGCTGAATATGCACCGCTGCGGGTTAGCAAAGCTTATCTCAAAGTTTTTGCTCTCTTCTAGCCCAGGGAAGATTTTTAACCTCTTCATGCTCGGTTTCAGTTGAACTTTAATTGATAGATAATTCTTTCATTTCTTCACTCATGCTTTTATAAAATATTGCAGCTGGGCACTGACAAGATGCTAGAGCACAAAGATAAAAATATAAGAATTCAGGCCTTAAGTGGCTCAGTTGTCTGTAGAGTCAGACGTGTTTAATCAGGTACCTGATGGATCTAGACTGGAAAAATTGTGATTTGAGGAATTTATAAGCAGTTTTTGCCCTATCCAGTGGATATTGAAATATCTTTAGGGAAGTTCTTTCCTTTGTTCTTAAAAATGACCCTTTAATGACCCTTTGATGTTACACTGTAGACAAGGAATGATGAAGCAAGTCTCTACCTTGTTCTTAAGCGTCCTGATCATTGGTGAGCTGATTTCAAATCAGATGCTTTGAATCCACATATTATGTAAATCACACTTGCCCTGAATATTTAGAAAATATTTTCTACTTAATTTTGGATTTAGATCGACCCACATCTGAAGATCTTTATTTGTTCTTGGCATATCTTTGTACTTTTGCCCAAGAATTTCCTCAAAGGATAGATTGGTCTAAATCTATACTATAACATGATGGATGAACAGGAGGGATCTTTTCTACTCAGACAGAGCGAATATTGCAGTAAGTTATCAGACCAAATTTGAAGAAGGGCTACCCAGAGTGAGTGGGTTTTGTCCTAAGAATAGTGTTATTAAAGGCTGAATGCCCCGGGCTTGGGATTTGTAATTTGAGTCATTGTGTGTCTTGATCAGCTCACATGGTGAGAGTACATTCCCCGGAAGGAAGAGGACAAACCTATTATCAGTCGTCCCAGACAGGCATTGGACTCTGGTCCAAAGGGCAATTGGGCCTAGACTGTAAAATGCAGAAATGCCTGAAGCTTCACCCTGGTGGGAACTGACCCTCACTCTGCAGATAGGGCCTCTGCCCACAGCTTCTGTCTCACGGCTTCTAAGGTTTACCAATTACTGCTGGAGGTTGTTCATTCCAGGCGATGCACTCAGGCTATTCCCAAACCTTCTGTAAAACTTGGTTAAATTTCAGAGCCCAGTTTTAGTTGTACTATGGGGAATAAGCAACTTTGCTTCTTCTAGGAAGTTGGAATGGGAATATCTGCAGAGGTCACCATCAGATTTTGGCTGTCCCTACAGATCGGTCAATCACAGCTTTTTACATGTTTCTTTCACTTGTGCTTTTCATGATGATCATTTATTCATTTATATTTGTCTGTCTAAATCTTTATATTATCTTTCTCCCCTGACCAGACTCTAAGTTCCTTGAAAGAAGGGATTGTTTGTATGTGGTTTGTCTAGCACAGTGACCCATTACAGAAGAGAGGCTCAAAAATTTCTTGAATGAGTGAAGCAGTGTTATAGTGTTATTTACAGCAGAGCTGGCAGTAAGATAACAAGAAATCAACTAGAAGAAGAGAAGAAATCTCAACTTAAAATCAAGTTTGCTTAATTTTGGAATTGAAATGGGAAAATGCCCATAGGGATTTTAATTACAAAAAACAGTAGAAGTCAAGTCATAGTTCAGTATAAGGTTGCATCCATGTGCAAGGGAGGACACGGTCCCACTAAATAAATTTAAAGGAGCAGTGGGAGTCCCAATAAGAAAGTTGCTTTATGATTACATTGCATGAGGGCCGGCCCCGTGGCTTAGCGGTTAAGTGCTCGCGCTCCGCTGCTGGCGGCCTGGGTTCGGATCCCAGGCACGCCCCGACGCACCGCTTCTCCGGCCATGCTGAGGCCGCGTCCCACATACAGCAACTAGAAGGATGTGCAGCTATGACCTACAACTATCTACTGGGGCTTTGGGGGGAAAACTAAATAAATAAATAAAATAATGATTACATTGCATGAAATAGGACAATTCACTGTGCTTTTGATAAATACACATATGTGTGAGCCTAAAAAAAGTCTTAGTCTTCATATTATATACTTATTCTTAAGTCATGCGCCATGCTAATAATCATAATTGGTAGATAGCATGAACTAGGTGATTTAAGATAACATATGCTTTTTTATTTTTAAAGGAAGGCACTTCTCAAGAGGTTTTCTACTACAAGTATAACAACTAAAATTCATTATTCCACTGTTTTAAAGAGTGAGATTATGTTATAGTTGTTTCTATACTTTACAACAAACTGGAAATATTTTGGTGTCTTAGTCTGTTCAGGCTGCTATAACAAAAATACCAGACACCAGTATTTCTGGTGGTTGGAAATCCAAGATCAGATGCCAGTGTGATTAGGTTCTGGTGAGGGCTCTCTTCCATGTCTCAGACTGCTGACTTCTGCTGTATCTTCAGGGGCCAGCCTGGTGGCATAGTGGTTAAGTTTGCATGCTCTGCTTCGGTGGCCCACGGTTCACAGGTTCAGATCCCAGGCGCGGACCTACACCACTCATCAAGCCATGCTGTGGCAGTGACCCACATACAAAACAGAGGAAGATTGCCACAGATGTTAGCTCAGGGCCAGTCTTCCTTAAGCAAAAAGAGGAGGATTGGCAGCAAATGTTAGCTCAGGGCCAATCTTCCTCACCAAAAAAAAAAAAAAAAGGCAAAAAAATGCTGTATCTTCACATTTTGACCCTTTTTTGCTGGTGGAAGGGGCCAGCAAACTCTCTGGGGCCTCTTTTATAAGGCACTACTAGTATTCACGAAGGCTCCCCCTCACGACCTAATCACTTCCCTAAGGTACTTCCAAATACCATCACCTTGGGGACTAGGATTTTAACGTACAAATTTGGGGGAGACACAAGCATTCACACCATAGCACTTAGTTTTGTCAAAAATAGGAGGGCTGGAAAAGTGAGAAGATTCAGGGAAATTTCAAACAGTCACAAATTTTACCACCCAGTGAAGAGCCACCTTGATGTTTTCATCAGTAATAGAGTCAGTCAACAAAAAAATGCATCATCTGAGGCCGATGCAAGGGTACTTCACATGCCAGCAAGTTATCCCCCACTCTAAAACGGCAATTGTAAATTCTAATGTGATTGTGTAGCCATTAACGTTACGATTAAAAAATACATACTATTCTAGAATAAAGATTTTTGCTTTGTTTCTTTCAAAATCTAGCATTCTGAGTATTTGCATTATGGATTTAGTTAGTATCTGAGGAGCAGCAGAGAGAAATTCATTTTAAAGTTACAAAAACATGGGGCCGGCCCCGTGGCTTAGCGGTTGGGTGCACGCACTCTGCTGCTGGTGGCCCAGGTTCAGATCCCAGGCGCGCACCGACCCACCGCTTGTCTGGCCATGCTGAGGCTGCGCCCCACATACACCAACTAGAAGGATGTGCAGCTATGACATACAACTATCTACTGGGGCTTTGGGGGAAAAATAAATAAATAAATAAAATTAAAGTTACAAAAACATGAATATAAAGTTTAGGTCTTATCCATCCGATCTCCAAGGAGTTTCTGAGAGAAAGATAACTGTAAGGGAGTTAACATCGAGGGCATTTGTTTCCTTCTTCTTTGATTTCTCTCCACCGTTGGAGGCTGCCTTGTAAAGGAAATAGAATGCATAGGATTCTACTTCTTCAAATCTTTTTTTTTTTTTTGTGAGAAGATCAGCCCTGAGCTAACATCCATGCCAATCCTCCTCTTTTTGCTGAGGAAGACTGGCCCTGGGCTAACATCTGGGCCCATCTTCCTCCACTCTATGAGGGAGGCCGCCACAGCATGGCCTGCCAAGCGGTGCATCGGTGCAGGCACGGGATCCGCTGCGCCACGGGGCCGGCCTCTGCTTCTTCAAATCTTAACTTGTGAGAGCTCTTCTGGAAATAGCACCTTTATTATCTTCATGTTACCTGTATCTTTTCTTTTTTTCTTTTTCTCATGTCTGTCTGTTATCTCTCCAGTAATCAATTGTGCCTTCCATGCTCCATAAAGTAAATGAAGAAATGTGATTTGGTAGATCACCCCAATGGACTGTGTCGTGCTAGGCAGAAGCAGAAGTTTGCCACCCTCTCCCCACCCCCTTAATAGATTTTTCAGAAAATTCAGCCCCAGAAAAGCATTTATCTTTTGCGGCTTAATCTTCTTAAGGGTACCATCAACATTCTCAATGATTACCATATTCTAGTTCACTCGTGTGATTGCCTTTTGTGCTCTTTGAGGAAGAACAGTGCAGCCTGTTTTCTCTCAGTGTTTTCCAAGAGCAATTTTGTATCTTGAGCACAGGCTTCCAAACATCTTCTTGAACACAACGAACTCTATTCTTCCATTCCACGTGGAAGAGTTGTACCAATAACCACCCATACACATCACCGGATTGTGAGGACTAAATAGCACCCTTAAAATATCAAACACATCATTTAAAATCACATCAATCGTTTAAATTCTGTTGTCACAGTTGAAACATTTGAATTGGAAAATTTAAGCATTAACGTTAAAAATACTATAAAAATACCCAATATGAACAATTTCCCACCTTATGAAATTTCATTTCAAAGTCCACAAATTTCCAGAAGACTTTACCTTTTTTCCTAAAAGTTTTAATAACGGGATTATTTATGCTTTTAAAATTGGACTTGAAAATGGAACTCAACAGACACTTGATCTCAGTTGTGACTTTGTAACACTGTTGCAAGAAACAAACTAACTGGGCCCTGAAGAGGTGTCTAGCCAGACATAATTCCCTACATTTCTAAACCTCCTTCCTAGGTCACCAATATATTGACAATATTATTATAGACTATGTGTGTAAATTCGATATTTTCTACTTTAGTCAATATGTAATTCAATATTTATATTTAAAAGACATTAAATTTGATCATGATATTTTTCTATTTAGTTGTTCAAATGAGCCTGCTTAGGTTTTTATTTCTGTTGGTAGAAAGCTTGTGTTTGAATAATAAAGCAAATAGTAGACTAAATACTGTGTTTGATTTTTAATTGTTGGTAGTCATTTATAGCCATTGATAGTTATTTATAGCCAAGGTTGTTGACTTTTTCTTATTATTTAATCCATAACCATTTAGAAGTTTATAAAATAATTTTTATCTATCTATATGTGTGCTGAAAGCCCAACATAATTTGTTTTTTTTTTTTAAGATTTTATTTATTCAGTTTTTTCCCCCCAAAGCCCCAGTAGATAGTTGTATGTCATAGGTTCACATCTTTCTAGTTGCTGTACGTGGGACTCGGCCTCACGTTGGACGGAGAAGTGGTGCCTCGGGGCGCTCCCGGGATCCGAACCCGGGCCGCCAGCATCAGAGCGCGCGCACTTAACCGCTAAGCCACGGAGCCGGCCCCCAACATAATTTGTTGACTAAACTTCACCTTTGATTTCTTTTGAAAGTAAAAGGGAAGCAGATGGAAAACACTTTTGCAAATAAGAGACATACCAAAAAAAAATGTGTTTCAATGGAAAACTATGTGTCTTCTATAAAAATTAGATAAATATCAGTATCACATTCCAGCCCTGTTCTATTTAGTTATTCTTTATAAATTGTAGGTAATTGATAATTGTACAGCCTGTCTCCTCCAGAAGTGATTTCATTGATTTCCTCCACCCTGTGGAAAAGCTAGTTTTGTCTCCATTTGCAATTCATCTCAACATACCTTTATTCCGTACTGTTTTGACCTTTACTTTCAATCGGTTGTGGCTACCTCATACCGTGAGTAAAATAAGTTCTTTAACACATGTTCACTTTTTTGTGTGTGTGAGGAAGATCAGCCCTGAGCTAACATCCATGCCAATCCTACTCTTTTTTTTTTTTTTTTTTTTGCTGAGGAAGACTGGCCCTAGGCTAACATCCGTGCCCATCTTCCTCCACTTTATATGGGACGCCACCAGAGCACGGCCTGACAAGTGGTGCATTGATGCGAGCCCAGGATCCGAACCCGGGCTGCCAGCAGTGGAGCGCTCGCACTTAACCACTACCCCACAGGGCCGGCCTGGCATATGTTCACTTTTACATCTGTATCAGAGTCGTGATTTTACCATTTTCTGGAAATTTTCTTTCAACAGAATTTTCCAAACTAAGATTACTGCCACAAGTTGGATTATCCAGAGCAGATGCTGAGGCAGAGACTGGGTATGAGATGTTTATTAAAGATTAATAACTGACAGGGAAAGAGAGGAAGCAGAATTGGGCAGAGGAGCAAGCGGAATTGCAAAGCAGGCCTGCGATTGCCTCTGCCAATGTGGCGGGCAGCCCGGTCAAGAGTCCTCCGTCAGCCCCTTACCTCCCCTGCCCCAATCACGGGATGCAGGCTGCCCCGAGAAGCGTGTCGACCCAGGAGGCTCTCTGCCACTAAGGCAGACCCTGCATCCATCCTTCTTCCTCTTCCACATGCATAGACTTGACCGAAGGACACCTACACACCACCACGTAACTTCTGATCCGAGCATCCGCGCTGTTTACCAGGCGGCGGAGCCGGCACAGGAGGCGGCTGGAAGCTGTTTCCCCATGGGACTGCTGGCCAGCAATAACTCAGCTGCACTTGGGAGTCACTGCGAAGCACAGAAATATAGCCCACTAATCCTATACACAACGGATCGCCTTAACCAGATCCCAGAAGTGCCTGCAGGTTCCTCCAAACCGTGGACACTGGAGAAGTGCAAAGCAGGAGTGAAAAGAGATGTGATTTATCCAACTGCCATTGTAAAACATCTTCCATTTGCCCATTTCACAAAAACACGTAACCATGTGAACGTGTGGTGGGGTCCTCCCGATGGCTTGGAAGGGCTCCTTCTGAAACTTTAGCACCGGTCTCTTCCCAAGCTCTTCCAAAGTGTGTGTGTGGATGCAGCGTCCTCAGGGAGCGGAGATGACAGAGTGACTGACCCTGCCTGAGGAAACAAGAGAAAACTCGACCCAGGAGACATCTGATCCTGCAGGCAGAGAGGAGGCAGCAGGCAGAGAGAAAACACTGGCCTTAAAAGTCAACAGGAAACACTTATAATGGGTGTAGCTTTAAATATCTGGTGTGGATCAACATTCTGAATTTGCATGTTGATCTCAACTCTAGCTATTTTCTGAAAACCAACTACACGTGGCTGACAGGAATGTAAATAGTCTGAGAATAGACTCTTTCATTAGTTTATTATTTCCTCCATGAACTTTTGCCTGAAGAACACACTTGCCTTGCTTCACAGTAAGGATGAGGCAAGTACTTAGGCTGGATTTCTTTAAAGGAGACACCGCAAGTTATCAATAATGTCCTGCTTGTAACATTGATCAAAGAAATCAGTGTATCTTTAATTCCTCTCCCAGACTCTTATTCCTGTGCTGTTTTTATTTCTTTATTTCCAGTCCTCCAACCATTTCCTACCTTCGTAATACACACCACTTTTTACAACTGAATGTTTGTGTCTCCCCAAATTCATATTTTGAAATCTAATCCCCAACGTGATGGTATTTGGAGGTGGGGACTTTGGGAGGTGATTAGGTCGTAACGGTGGAGCTCTCATGATGGGGTTAGGGCCCTTGTAAGAAGAAGCCTTAGAGGTGGCTCTGTCCGCCATGTGAGGACGTGGTGAGA
This sequence comes from Ceratotherium simum simum, assembly GCF_057802395.1. Classification (NCBI taxonomy): domain Eukaryota; kingdom Metazoa; phylum Chordata; class Mammalia; order Perissodactyla; family Rhinocerotidae; genus Ceratotherium; species Ceratotherium simum. The sequence goes on along the minus strand of NC_141904.1, from coordinate 82,079,072 downwards.
GGTCCGCAGTCTGCAACTCAGAAGGCGGCTCTCACCAGAACCTGACCATGCTGGTGCCCTGGTCTCGGACTTCCAGCTTCCAGAACTGTGAGAAACAATTTCCTGCTGTTTATACGCTACCCAGGCTGCAGTACTTTGTTATAACAGCCCAAGCTAAGCCACCATTAAATAGGAATCCCAATTCTCCTCCTTCCCAACCCTTTCCTAATGGGCCCTCTGGAAAACCTCCTCTGAGAGAGACTTCTCCATGTTCTTTACGTCTTTCTGCCACAGTTTTGCCTTAACTGAGATCAGATTCCTTTTCCTGTTGAGGGAGATCCTTGTTTCAGCTCCTAAGCTTAGGCTAAGCATGCAGTTTACCATCCCAGCCAGGAAACTTCCAACGGTGAAGAGAGGGGCTCTGTTTCTTATACCAGGATAACAGGCATAAATTTGAACTGTCTGGGGAAAACCAGGATGTGTGTCACTGCCTCAGCCCCAAACCACATGGGACTAGAGCTGCATAAGAACAAAATGTACAGTCTCTGCAATCTCCATTGTCACATCCAAAAATGTTTTCACTATTGCTTAACAATTCTTCATCCAGGGAACTGCATTGCTGGCCCAGAAGAGGGTGGACAACCACAGCTCTCAGGCCAAATCCCGCCCAGTGCCTGTGTTTGTGAATGAATTTGTATCAGCACACAGCCACACTCTTCATTTGCATATTGTCTGACTGATATCAGCTGCAATAGCAGAGTTGAGTAGTTGCAACAGAGACAGAATGGCTTGCAGCCTAAAATATTTACTATCTAGCTATTTACAGAAAAAGTTTGCCCATGCCTGGACTTTATGAACTTCATGTGGGCCAGGGATGCATATGTCTATAGGTCTTATTTACCATGAATATTTAAACAATATGCCAAACACGTTGTAGATCCTTAATATTTGTTTTATGGATGAATATCAAAATGCAAAAATAAAGCCACAGTAACTAGTAGAGTGTGGTATTGTACATGAACAGACGGATCAATCAAACAGAATAGAAAATACAGCATCTCTGTAATATTTGTTAGTATTTAGTATATAGAAATACAATATTTTCTACAAAAGGAAAAAGATAGCTTATAAAATAAATGAAACTGGAAAAATTTAAACTATTTGAAAAAATTATATATTTACATTAGACCTTTTGTGTGCAAAGAAAAAGTTGTTTAGTTAGATAGGACCCCGCACCTGAGAAACATCTGCCACTGCGTTAACGCTCCCTTCCCGCATCTGCAGACGTGACTCCACTTCTGCCCTGGACTGGGCTCCTCCCTCTCCACGCACTCAGAGCTTTCGCTCCATCCGTTTTGTCCTCTCCCTCCAGGACCTTCAGTCTCTGCCTCTCCTGACTTTTCCTCAAGAGGCAGAGGTTGAGCATGAAGCTCTTGAATCAAACCACCTGGGTGTGAAACCTGACTCGAGCTCTTTCCAGCTCGTTAAGTTAGGCAAGTGTCGTAAACATTCTGTACTTTACTTGGGTTCTCTTAAAAATGAGAATAGTTATCTCATAGATGCTTCATAAGTTTGTAAAGTGCTAGCTCAATGTCTGATAAATAGTAAGTCCTTGATTAAAATTGACTCTAAATAAAATAATATTTAAGGCTCTCATCTAAAAGTATGAAATGTCCCGTGACCCTATATTTCCCTCTATATGCCTTTTCCTTCACAGTCAAGCTTTTGGAAAGAGCAATATTTCAAATTCCAATACGCTCTTTTGCCTCCATTTCAATGAACTGCTTCTCACCATGGCCTCTGACGACCTAATTTCCAACGGCAAGGAAAATAGTTCAGGCCTTACATTTCTTGAAGACACTGCTGCATCTTTCCCTGTCAAGTACTAGACCCTCTTGAAACTCTATTCTCTCTTACCATCTGTGAAAATTTTGATTGTCTGCCTGCCTATCTGATTAGTCTTGGTCTCCTTTATGGTTCCTTTTACCTCTGTCAAAAATTGTTTATCTCCAAATTTCTGTCTAAGTCCTCTTTTCTTATCAGTCTATTCCCTCTCGCTGAAATCTTAGATGAAGAACTCTCTCTATAGATCTACATCCAGAGTATGTATCTTTTGATCTCTGGAGTTGCAGCTACAAATGCCTTCTGTATGCATCTAATTGGATTAAGCCACAGATACCTCAAACTCATCTTATGCAAAACTGCACACCTCATCTTTTACCTCCACCCAATATTGCATATTTTTAGTAACAGTCTCACCTTTTACCTAACTGGTCAAGTGAGAAATCTGATGGTCCTCTTGTTCCTTTTGCAGTTTTGGAGGAATTATGATATAATGGGAACAGGGTGTATTTTGAAGCAAAAACAACCTGGCTTAATTCTAGCTCTTCCAACTACTTACTTGGTAATCTTTGGCATGTAAAAAAGATTCTTTGATCTTCAAGTTCCTCTTCTGTCAAAACGGGGGCAGTGCTGAATCCTCAGATTTGTGTGGATGAGTAAATGGTAACATATATAAAAGTACCTAGTGTGAAACACATAGTAGACCTTCAAAAAATATTAGTTTGCCCTGCCTCTCTCCTGTTGACCACACATCCGATTCATCACTTCCTCAGTCCCCTTCCTATGTCTTCAAATCCATCCCTTCTTTTCCGTCCCCATCACCACTGCGTTACATTAGTCCTTCATTGTTGCTTGCTTGGATTGGCAATATCTTCAACTAGTTTTCCAATTTCCAGTCTAAACATTCTCCAATTCATCCTTTACTCTATGACCAGAATGTGCTTTTAAAAATTTATGCCTGATTATATCGTTCCATTGCTTTAAAAATCATCACTAGTTCCTGGCAACCGTCATTAAAATAAATCCAAACCTTGTGACCATGCAATTTAAGGCCTATTATATTCTAGTCTCTGCCTATTCCTCTCATCTCACCTCTTGCCACAGCCCCCTCCTGGTCTGTGCCTCCCACCTAGTTTTTGCACAAATCATACTCCTGAAATGTACTTTTCCCAATTCTACCTAAAACTCCTTATCCTACAAAGCAGTATTCTCACAGGGTGGGAGAAAACTTTCTCCAAAGTAGAGGATGCTCATCTGAGAGGTGGAGGCTTTTCCAGCTATGTCCCCTCCCGGCTTGGAGATTCTGACCCATTGCCTATAGGATGACACACCATCCCACACACTTAACTGAGAATCATTGTAATAGAAAGCCACTGCCATAGAAAGACACCATGTTGCATCCTCCACATGAGCCAGGGAAGAAAATAGTGTGTTATTTGATAACTTTGTTTTGTTTGTTTGTTATTTTTTTTATCACTTTGTTGTGATATCACTTTGTTATTTGATACCAGTTTGAGTTATCAAACTGAGTTACTTATCTTACCTCTCCCTCTCCCATAGACCCTTGTACTTACCTCCATCATATTATAGGGGAAACGAAATTATCTTTTAAAGTGTAATCTCTCTCATTAGACCGTGAGTTCCTTGAGTGTATCCCAGTTTGTAGCCCAGTGACTAGTATATAATGGGCACAATATCAATTTCAAAAGTGAAAATTGACTCCAATCGACATATTTACTAAAAGTTCAGTCAAAATTAGTTGAAATTATAAAGCGCGTGGTGGGTAGGGGCGGGGGTCGGGAGCGCGCTCCGGGAGTGGTCGCGGGGCGGCAGGGAGCGGGTGGTGGGGGCGGGGGTCGGGAGCGCGCTCCGGGAGTGGTCGCGGGGCGGCAGGGAGCGGGTGGGGGTTAGGGCCGCGGGGGACGGGAGCGCGCTCCCGGAGAGGTCACGGGGGGCAGGGAGCGGGTGGTGGGTAGGGGCGGGGTGGCGGGAGCGCGCTGCGGGAGTGGTCGCGGGCGACGGGGCGCCGTCGTGGGCGGTGGCGCGGACGCCGGCTCCCCGGGCTTCTGGGACCTGCGGGGCGGCCGGCGGCGGGAGGGCGACGGTCGTTGTACCCGGAGCCCCGACACCCGGACTTGTGGGGCGCCGAGGGGCGCCGGGAGCGGAGCGCGCGCTGTGCGGCCCCGGTGCGGACAGCGCCCTCCTCGCCCGTCGGGAGGGGCGGCGGAGGTGGAGCGCCGGCGTCCGCGGAGGAAGCGCTCACCCGCGTGGGGCGCGCGCGGCCGGAGGGCGCCGCGCTCTCGTCGGGCGCGAAGGGCCGCACGCTGAGCGCCGAGGCCGAGGCGGCGGTGGAGCGCAGTGAGGTGGGGGACGCAGCCTGCGCGAGGACGGCGAGAAGGCGGCGCGCGAGGTCAGGCGGCTGCTGCTCGTGAGGGGCCGGCCGCCGGGCCCGGGGGCGGGGGCCGAGGGGCGGCGGGGTGCCGGCGCGGCGCGGGGGCCGCCGCAGACGCCGGGGCGTGCGGAGACCCGGGGGACGCGTCCCGGCGGCCGCGGACGCGTGTGGTAGCGCCGGCGGTGGTGTCTGAGGGAGCGTGTCCGGAGCGGGGCGGAGCGGGGCGGGCGCGCCCCCCGGTCCTCGGCCCCCTCCTCCGTCCGGGAGAACGCCCGACGGCGGGGCGGGAGCTTCCCGTCCCTGCTTGTCCTGGTGTGGACCCCCCAGGGCCGAGGAGTGGATCTCGAGTAAGGCCTTTTCTTGGGAGTGGGCTCAGCCGTGTCAGGACGAAGGGCGTCCTCGCGCTGAGAGACCCCCTCCCTCCACACCCCCCTTCCTACCAGGCGCGCTGTCGCGGTTGTGGTTCCCGCGGCAGGAGCGCCGGGCTCTGTGAGGTCAGCGCACCTTCTGCGGGGCCTGCGGGGCTTGCAGTGTGTCTGCTGTCCACTTCCCACGCCGCCTGGGTCCGTGTGCAAGGAGCGCTGAGTGCGCTGAGCCCGCGTGAGGCGGCGGCTGCGCTGGGCGCTCCGCTTCTGTTGCTGGGGGCCCTGGAAGCCACCGGAGTTGGGTAACACTTGCTGCAGCGAGATGCTGGAGCGGAGAGAGCCGATGGGAAAGGTGCGAGAGGGTCGCGCCGGCGACAGGACTGTCCCCGCCGCCACAGATTCTGAGGGACCAGGTTGGCCGGGTCCTCGCCAAGGCTTGCGTTTGTTCTCAGAAGTGTTCTCCTGGTGAAACGCTGTGTGGAGGTCTTTCCGAGTTTTTTGAAAGGAGAGAACATAAAGAGAGGGAGCCAGGGTTGTGGCTGAGGGATGCCTCAGGAAATATTCACAGCCTAAGATTTGTGGCTGTGAGTTAGGGTTTTCTTTTGTTTGCTTGTGTCAGGGAAGAGGGAGAATCTCCCTCCGCCCTTTCCCTCACGGTTCTTATGGCTGGCCAAGTAATTAAAAAGACAGGTTAGTGGGAGAAAATAATACTAAGTTTAATAACATGTATACATGTGAGAAACCAGGGAAACTGAGTTTCTCAACACAACAGCAGAGATTCTCATCTTAAATACTATGTTCAGGTTGTTGGGGCTGGAGGGAGTCAGTTACTGGAGATTACCAGAAAAGCACAGTAAACAAGAGTAAGGTTATTATGCAGATTTAAGGCCTCACGTTTCACATTGATAAGTTTTTTTAGAGATGAGGCCATGCCCCTTCTTGCCAGTAAAGAAAGGGAGACACCTTTACAAATGGAGATTTCCCTTATAAATGTAAATGTTTGTCTGGCAACTCCTAGCAGGGCAACCTAGAGAAAGTGGCCGGAAAGAGACAGAATTTTTGATAAGAGGGCCCTGTCTTGACATGAGTACAGCCATGTTTCGCCGCTCCATTGACCCACAGCCACCAGCACAAAAAGAAATATAAAAGCTGCTTTCTGCGTGGTGGGAACTGGCCCTTCTCCCATGGAGATAGTTGAAATGTGTAAAAATTTCAAGGCCTTTTGGGCGCCGCAGCCTGGGGCAGACTGGCCATCTGTGCCAGGCTGGGATGATAAGCAAGGTAAGCAATGCACGTACACAACTACTGGGCTGGGACGACAGCCGGGGGCGGGGGGGCGGGCATCAGTGCACGTAGGCCACTGATAACCATTTGTGCGTGGGAACACTAGATGCTTGCTCTGTAAACTCTGTAACTGCTTATATAAACTGCTGGAAACTGAGACCCGGTGAGAGTTCCGCCTGTGGAAGGGACGCCTTGCCCAGGACGTGTGATTCCCGCCCAGCCGTGTCGATTGACAGGACTCTCCCGGCAGTGGGGCATAAATGTTATGAGTAATTGATTTATTGGGAAGTAATTGATCTGATGTGTTCTCTTTTGGGTCAACCTGGTGTTTCTCTTTCCGGTTGATTTGTGTCATTTCCCTTCAGTCGATCTGGTGTTTCCTTTTCCGATCGATCTGATATTTTTCCCTCTTATTATATGACCTGTTTGAATCTGCTGCTATCTCAGCCGATATGGATGTTTTCCCTTTCCAGTCGAGCTGGTGTTTTTTCCCTCTTATTATTTGACCTATTCGGATCTGTTTGCAAACTATCGCCTTTACTATCCTCTATATAATAAAATATACCTTCAGTCCATTTGTTTGGAGTGGAAAGTTTCTTTTACGTCTCTGATCGAATCCCTGAACCTCTCATAACAGGCCTCTTAGTGCCTTTCCTATTGTAACATCTGTTCTACATTATATTACAGCCATCATAGTAACTCCTTCCTGGAACAGGTCTTCTATGTTAAATTCTTTAGGCAGTTAGTGGGGGAGGTCAAATGTCCATCAGAGTAAACAATCGAGGTAAAGAGACATATTTCAGGGTGGCCAGATCTTGATCTCCCACACTGGTTCCCCCCCACACCCTGTAGTATTTAGGTTGATGAAAGGTTTCTCCGAATCTTTGTTTGCACTCCTAGCGCTTGCTTTTAATTTTATATCAGTTATAATAAACGACAAGTATTGCAGAAACCTGCTTTTAGTAAGCTTCTGTCTCATTGGGATAACGACTGCAAGGAAAAGGGTGGTTTTTTCTCCAGTACTAGTAGTCTGAGAAGCAGCAAACTTGGCATGACTAAGAGTAATAATGATCTGAGTCATTTTGCAAGCAAAGTGTGAAATAACTTTTCATTTTAAAGACCTGGGTGGCTTTCTTTACCCTCGCCCCCAACATAAATCTTTCTCAGTTAATACTGTTTAAGTTTTTACGTTAAAAAGTAGTACTGGAGCCGGCCCCGTGGCTTAGTGGTTAAGTGCGAGCACCCCGCTGTTGGCGGCCCGGGGTTCAGATCCCCGGCGCCCACCGACGCACCGCTTCTCTGGCCATGCTGAGGCCGAGTCCCACATACAGTAACTGGAACGATGTGCAACTATGACATACAACTATATACTGGGGCTTTGGGGGGAAAATAAATAAATAAATAAAATCTTAAAAAAAAAAAAGTACTATATTTTGACGAGGTCAGTGTATTTGTAGTGTATTGTGCGTAGAAGAGAGACACCTTGGTATGGAAACGTGTAGATGCTCCTCTTATGAATTGAATGTGCTTGAGGCAACAATGCAAAAAGAATGATTAAAAAGTTATTTTCCTGCTGTTTCTGCACTCCTGCTCTGATACATTGTTTATAGTGTATTGTAGTGTGACTCTTAGTTTGAGCCAGTGGTTCAGCATGTTTAAAGCAGTTGTAAAATGAACCCTCTGGGGGTGGTTTATGCTTTAGTTAGGTGTCTGTTAGAGAGAGATGGACTGGGATAAAGGTCCAGGGAGTTAGTTTTTGCTTGTGTTCAGAAGAGATCGGTGTTTCTCAGTCTTAGCCCTGTTGGCATTTGGGCAGGATGATTCTTTGTTCTGCAGGCTGTCTTGTGCACTGTAGGATGCTTGGCGCATCTTTGGTGTCTACCCATTAGATACTAGTAGCAGCCCCCTCAACCTGTGACCCTAGAAATGTCTCCAGATAGCCCCAAGTGTCCCCTGTGGGCAAAAATTAACGTCTGCCAAGAACCACTGTTCTAGATTAACAAGTTAATATAGCTGAATGTGTAATGAAGCACCAAAAGTTGCATCTTTATAGCCAAGTATAGAGTTATGAGAAAGTGGAGCTGAGTCGTGATTTTCAGAAGAAATTATGGAACTTTTGTTTCTCCATACCAATAATGTCAGAAAGATTTCTAAATGATTTTTAAAAATCTTTAGGTGACTGAATGCCTTCAGCTGTCTTCTCTGGCTTCAGTCTTGGCCCTGCATCTCTTCTCTGTGGAGAGATCCTGTTGCGTCCCTGTCTCGTGGGCCCGGCACTCCTCCTCCTTCCCCTCCGTGTGGGTCTTGCTCGCACTCTACTCTACCGTTTTGCCCAGAGTTCCAGCGCTCTAGTTCCTATAAACAGAATGCTGGCTTACTTATTTCGTAAATCGTCATTCTTGACATGTTTGAAAACATTTTTTTCCCCCCTGATTTGACGTTAGCAGAAAGTGTTGACCTTTGGTTCTGAAACCTTTGGTTTCTGGATGTTTAAAGTCATATGTGTAAGCAGCTCAATGAAATCATTCCATATACAACACGGCAGCTGAATCAACTAGAAATATAAAATGGTTTCTAGGTAACCTATAACCAGGGTTATTTCCATTTACATCAGGTCTTCTTCCTCTTCAGTTATTTTGTTTCTCTCATCTCATAATGTTTTTTTTTTTCACTTCAGGCAGGAAGCCTCTAAAATATATTTGATAGTATATAAATATTTCATCATATTGCATTTTTTCTTCAGGCATGTATGTCTTTTTAGACATCATGGTTGAGGGATTCAGGTATGAGACCCACATTGTTAGTAAAAAGATTTGGGGCCTGGCCCCGTGGCTTAGCGGTTAAGTGTGTGCACTCCGCTACTGGCGGCCCGGGTTTGGATCCCGGGTGCGCACCGAGGCACGCTTCTCTGGCCATGCTGAGGCTGCGTCCCACATAACAGCAACTAGAAGGATGTGCAACTATGACATACAACTATCTACTGGGGCTTTGGGGAAAAAAAGGAGGAGGACTGGCAATAGATGTTAGCTCAGAGCCGGTCTTCCTCAGCAAAAAGAGGAGGACTAGCGTGGATGTTAGCTCAGGGCTGATCTTCTTCACAAAAAACAAACGAAAAAAACCAATTTGGGTAGTGGGTATCTATTATAATTAAAAAAAAAAAAATCAGAGGTATTTCACTATCCTTATTAGGAGCAGTGAATTAGGCCTTGGAAAAGAGAAGACTTTGTCTAATCATTGACCTAAAGGAAGTTAGGTCAGCATTTGGGTGGTTCAAGTCTTCAGGTTTTAGTATTAGATTCGGTTTTAGGTATTAGTATTAGTTTTCAGGCTTTAGTATTAGAAGAATAATCCTAAATAGAGAAGCTTATTTTAATAATGAAAATTTTCTTTCCATTGTATATGGCTAATTGTCTCGGGGAAATACATTTTTTATTGTTGTATCTTTGAGGATGTTATGATTTGTTATCCTTTTAAGGGCAGCGTCAGTAGGCCTGGGCTGTTGTTTCAGGGAGACGATCTTGTATACATGGGTACATATTAAATACTATTCTATTTTAGTATTCAGAGATAGAAGGAGTTAGATAATAAAAGGAAAATGTTCATGAATTAATTCTTCATAAGTCATTTCACTCCAAAGTTTTGAGTTTTTATTCTCCTTCACTCCCCCTGATCATCCTTCCCTCCACTCCACTCCTCCTCACAAGTAAAAATCTACAGCCTCGTCTCCTCCTGTAGCTCGGTTTAAGTGTTCTAGGTTGAGTGAAAATGAGGAGAGGGGTCAGATCCCTTCTGCTTGGTGAATGTTCCCCGCCCCGTTGTCACCACCAACCAGCTGTGTGAGAGGCTCCATCGTTAATCTTTTCTGTTCCCTGTGAACTTGCCCTGTGACTTCCTTAGCTGACAAATGCTGGTGTTGCCGCACTGTGGATTTTGCATTGGTTTAGCTGTTTCTTAGAACTGGCTCAGGATCTTAGCTGTCGGAAAGCCCACTTCCTTGAGTAGATGGACCTGGTGTTGCGTGGGTTGTGTGCTTCTCTCTGTCTCATCCACCTCGTATAGAAGTTACTTTGAGAGAAGCCGCACGTGGTATTGCGGTATGTTCTGAAAGGGCTGATTTTCCTGTGTCCTCCGTTTCTGATTCTCGCATTTACAGTTGAGGTTCTGCTCCGCCTCTTTCCTGCTTCACGCCTTGGCCCCCAGCCCGCCCGTTCTTCCTACCGTAGGTGTCATGCTCATTCCTTCACTCAACCTGTGTTGACTTCTCCATTGCCTGCAGGATAAAAGCTTCTAGACCTGGCTTCCCTCTGTCTTGATACTCTTCCTCAGGGCGCCCTCCTCCTCCAGGCAGAAACAGCTGACATACGGGGAAGCACGTTTGCACTCCGGCTTCCAGTGCAGTTGAGCCTTATGCCCTGCCTGTCCCCCCACCAGCTCGAGCACTTTACAGGCAGAATCTCTGTGAGTCATCCCTTGTATCCCTGACATCCCATTTACTTTGTGATGTGCGTAATTAATTCTTATTTATGTTAATATCTTGTGTAGGAGTAGAACTTACCTAGAATATAAATCTTATACTTTGCCATCTTCTGTATTGATGGGAATATATAACTACCCAGCTAAACGAAAAACGAATAGTGATAGTATGTGCTGACCAAGTTCTCTGCCTCCATCGCTTCCCTCTCCATTCCATTCCTCCATAACAGACTATAGCTATGGCCTTAGACCTAATACTTAAAAGCATTTTTTTCCTGCAAGATCACTAAAAGCTTTAAAAGCCTCACAACAATCTTGAGATTCCTCTACAATTTACAGATGAGGAACCTGAAGCTTAAAATGTTAACGGTCTTGTCCAGATCACCCAGCTGGTATCGCCAGAGCTGAGATTTGAAACCTGGTCTTCACCCCATATCATGTTGTTGAAGATGAGTGCATTTCTTCCCTAAAGCATAGCAAGTCTTAAACTTTCATCCCAATATCCTGTAAAATAAGCAGATAAAATTTAGACTTGGCTATTCTACCGCTGATTGTTAATCTACTCTGTAACACAATATACAGAACAAGATGATTTGCTTTTTCCTGAGCTTTTGGCCTCGAGACAAGAAAGAACAGACCAACGGTCTCCATACTTGTTAAATTTGCACACCTGTCAGGAAAAAAAAGTTTTGCATACATTGCTCATATATGTTGTTTGCTTATTTGTTTATTCCTTTATAAAGAATATAAGTATGTATTAATATATATAATAGGTTATAATAGTATATAAGAATATAGTACATAATATAAAATAGAATCATAATATTCTGGTACATTGTAGAGTACATGACTACATAATAGATACCAATACTAGTAAATCTTGTGCATTCCACACATGATATAGAAACTACTGACTTTGTTTTGTGAACTTAATTCATAACGTCATCTACTCCTGCTGTGACACCTCCTGACCCTCGTTGACATCATAATGGAGAGTCTGAGGAATGTGTTATAAAGATCAGATAAAGGAAAAACAGGCTGTTTTTGTCCCCTCACCCCTCATCTCTTATTTGGACTTTAATGATCTGAAACAGGTTTTAGATGTCCTTGGAACTGAAAATAGCAAGATGCATCTTCTCTAGACTAATTTTATGATTTCATTGTCACAAACTAAGGGTGACCTAAGAAACAACATATGTAGATACTTATTTATTGCCGAAGAAAATAGCTTAGTAAGATCTAGGCAAGCTCAAAGCACTGTGTTGGATATATAGTATTTACTACTGATACTTGATTAACTTATATCCAAAAATACCAACCAACAATATTAGCCAATTATATAATGGTATATTTTCACTAATTTATTGTGGAAGATGCACTAGGAAATCACATAACTTAAAAAAATAATAATTCCATGAATGGTTAATTAAAAGTATCAAGTTGTACTCTTTAAAAAATATCCAAGCTAAAGTTATGGTGGCTCTGCTCTACGGTACATAATTTTGTCATATTGAGCAATATTTTGTCTGTATAATAGAGTAGATCCAGTATATTTTCTACTAGATATTTACAGAGGTGGGTGGTGTGATGTTGAACTTCTCGCAAAATAAAGGGAAAAGTGTCCTAATTTGTGCCATGTTCCAATTCCGTGGCCAACCAAGCTACTAACCTGCTGTTGCCGAACATGGATTTGTGAAGAGATGTGCAGAATCAGTTCTCAAAAGCTGGTACCATCAGGCTCCAGCTCACCACTAGATGGCTTATCTTGCTTGTTCTTCTGTTAATTACCCTTCCTCAATAGCTTAGTTTCACCCTGTTCTATTATTTTATTTTATTTTTTTTTTGTGAGGAAGATCAGCCCTGAGCTAACATCCGTGCCAATCCTCCTCTTTTTGCTGAGGAAGACCGGCTCTGAGCCAACATCTATTGCCAATCCTCCTCCTTTTTTCCCCTCAAAGCCCCAGTAGATAGTTGTATGTCGTAGTTGCACATCCTTCTAGTTGCTGTATATGGGACTCGGCCTCACATGGCCGGAGAAGCGGTGCCTCGGTGCGTAACTGGGATCCGAACCCGGGCCATCAGTAGCGGAGTGCGCGCTTAACCGTGAAGCCCACCCTGTTGTATTATTGATAAGAGTATCAAATGCTTTTGGAGAGTGAGGTGGAGCTTAAATAAATCATTTATGAAGAAACATCTTTTTCAAGAATCTCATTTTATGTAACTTGTTTATTATTATTTCCTCATAAGTTGCTTGCTCTGTAAACATGTTAAGTAGATTAGACATTAAACAGAACAACAAAATTCAAAACCAAACAATTTATATGTATTTTTTAGCAAAATGGATAAAATGGGGCCTTATTGGTGCATGTTAATTGTATTCATGAATTTATTTTTAATTTAATTCACCAATTCAAGGACTACTTAAGGTTAAGTAGTTACCTAAGCTACTTAACAATGTTTGAGGATGAAGACAAAGCAAATGGAATAATGTAAAACTCTTGAAATGATTTTAGAAGGTACTGATTACAATAAGCCTCTGCCATCGTAGTTATAATGGATAATATGGTTTAAGCAATGAATTTTAGACAACTCCTTTCAGATATTGCAAAATGTAACAGTACGTAGCAACCTATTAATATGCCATTTTCAATTCATGATTATTATAATATTACATTTATTTATATTTACTTTGCTTTAAAAATCTGTAAACATAAATTACACATAAAGGAAGTAGGATATCTTCAGCTGAACAAACTCAATGGAAAAATGTTTGGTTTGTAGGCACTTGTTTCCAACAAAGAGAGGTGAAAATGCAGTGACAGGGATCGGCAGTGTGCGGACTGGACTGATTTATTGAGAACAGCGGGTGGCTAACAACCAAACTTAGAAGCTGGTGTCCCTGAACACTGTGTCTGTTCTCTAGGTCAGGGCTTTAATTTTCAAAGGGAACCAAGTGTAGAAGTAGTGAGTCCAACATGAATTGAGTTGTGAATTCATCAGCAAATTAAGTATAAATCTGATATTGCAGTAAAAAATTATAAACACTGAGCATGCTATTTTTAGTATTAAATGTAATATCTATTTTAAATCAATATAGTTTGCAGATGAATATCCGTGAAGTGAGGATATGCTTTGAATAAATAACATTTCCTCACAACAATTGTTCAGGAACCAAGTGGGCTCGCCTCCTGGTGAGTTAAATAAGACTCTACACCAGTGGAAGTTGTCTCACAAAGTAAAGTGTATTTGCAGCAAGGAGGCCATGAGGAATCATTTCCAAAGTCATGGGTCCCTGAACAAAGGGAAGCAGGAACTTTTATTTCAGATGGGGAATGAATATTCAAAAGGGAGGGGCCAGTATTGGGTGCACAGGCTCAGTTGGAAAACACGCTTTCAGATAGTGAGGCGGAAGCTCCTCCTTGAGAGAGCTTAGCATTAAAAATAAGGCAGAGGGGGGCCGGCCGGTGGCGCAGTGGTTGAGGCACGCGCTCCGCTGTGGCGGCCTGGGGTTCGGATCCCGGGCACGCACCGGCCTTTCCGCTTGTGGCAGCGTCCCATATGAAGTGGAGGAAGATGGGCACGGATGTTAGCCCAGGACCAGTCTTCCTCAGCAAGAAGAGGAGGATTGGCGACAGATGTTAAGATGTTAGCTCAGGGCTAATCTTCCTCTCACACACAAAAAATAATAAGGCAAAGTTCATGAGTGTAGCCCTTGTGGTGAGGGTTGGTCAGTTTCAGGCTGGTTTCATCTCCTTAACATAACAAAAGGGAAAAAAAAAACAACTTGGAAAAACAGTCAAATGCTTCCAAACCCACCCTTGAGTTTCTCAGGGCTCCCCTGGTCGGTGACACAATGCCTTAATATTAGTTGGATAGAAAGTATGATGGAAGAAGGCAGAATGTTCTATTCTTATAGTGCAAATTGAAAAGATATCAGGAAGTCTGAATTCTAACCTCAATTTATCACTATAGGGTATATAATTTTGTTTCCTTTTGCCTTTTATTTTTCTAGTCAGATTCTTTACTAAAAAAGTCAAAGGAAAACTTCCAATGATTGAAACACTTGAATTCCTTCTGAAAAAGGATAAAATGTTTATGTAAATAGTCAAAATTATTACTCAAATTAGTTCTTACTTGTAAGTTGGGCGTTAACAAAATGACAACAGAAATCAGTAAATCTATAATAAAATATAACTCCTTTCATATTTACATATGTAAACCACCCCCTAAAGCAGCAAGTACTTTTGTGTAGTTTTAGATGAATTCAGTGATGGTGTAAATGTAGCTTTGCAAAACAAATTCCCAGACCATAGGTTTGGGAATTAGTTTGAATATGTATATATGTAACCAGTGAAATGTCAGTGGATAAACGATGAAAGTTCTTTGTGTAAAAACACTTTGAATGCTTTCGGAAAACTTAATAAGGATGAATCCCTAACAATTCCTATAACTTAGGTATGAATAAGATACCTTTAAGGATAGGCAGACAGTAACAAAATAATTAAAAGAAAAGTGAAAAAATAGTAGAAATAATAATAGAAAAAGTAAGAGGAGAATTTTAAAGCCAAGATTGTTTGATATCTTTAATTCTTATTCAACTTTAAAGAAATTGGAACGGTAAGAGATTATGCATCATGAAGTATATATAAAGAAGATATAAAGAATTAATTACAATTGCAATTATTAGCTGTTTACTTAAAGAGAAATTCTTGGGTTTATATCTGAAGATACTGGTGAATCAGTATACATCTACGTATCTGAAGATAAAGTATTTAAATAACTTATTCATCCTTCTACAGAGTGTTTTTTTTTTTAAAGATTTTGTTTATTTATTTATTTTCCCCTCAAAGCCCCAGTAGATAGTTGTATGTCATAGCTGCACATCCTTCTAGTTGCTGTATGTGGGACGCGGCCTCAGCATGGCCGGAGAAGTGGTGTGTCGGTGCGCACCCAGGATCCGAACCCGGGCCGCCAACAGCGGAGCATGTGCACTTAACCGCTAAGCCACAGGGCCGGCCCTCTACAGAGTGTTTGATACCCTGTTTTTTTTATTTTATTTATTTTTTTGTGAGGAAGACCAGCCCTGAGCTAACATCCGTGCTCATCTTCCTCCACTTTATATGGGACGCCGCCACAGCATGGCTTGACAAGCGGTGTGTTTGTGCGCACCCGGGATCCGAACCTGCGAACCCCGGGCTGCCGCAGCGGAGTGCGCACACTTAACTGCTGCGCCACTGGGCCGGCCCCTTGATGCCCTGTTTTAACTAACTTTTTCATTAACTTATCATTTATGTGTCACAATAACATTGAAGAAAGTGTTTTCACTGTAAAACATGAACATAATTCTAGAAGTATAAATTCTAGAGCTACAGCAATCAAATATCAAAAATACGTGGAGGACTAAACCAGCTTTTAAAATCAAAACGACTTGATAACAAAAGTCCATTTGAAATGTAAATAGTTAATTCCATCTATTCCTTCGCTATCGTGAATTCCAAAATACAGGAAAATATCGGTTTGTTTTTTTCCCCTCTCAGCCGCATATGTCCTTTGCTGCTCTAATCCAGTACCCAGGTCATGTTCCTAGGACCTCACCTAGGACTTCAGTTTCCAACTCATGAATTTGCTCTGCATTATGATTCAAACAGTTATCTTGGATGACTTTAGTGTCTGTGTGTATGATGATCCCTCTAACACTCTTGTATAGTCTGTTTGACACCAAGGCTCAGTCTTTATGTAAAGCTGATGTAGAAACCTTTGACGCAGGTGAGGTTTTCAGGGATAGTGTACCTTCCGAAACACAAGAATCATGAGCACGGGATTCCAAACAACACTAGAGAGCAGGGAAATACAGGACCATAAAGGACCTGAGGGGAAGCAGCCACAGAGATGGAAAGAGAGACCAGAGTTACAGCCTCATGAAAGAGAAGGGCGGTGGAGGGGTGTTTCCGGGGGCCAACTGCACAGTGTGTGCAGTGTCTTGTGATATAACCCCCTTTCTTTCTTAGCTGTTTTTTTTTCTTATGAAATATATGAATGCCATAGCTTAAAAGCAAAGATTTTAAATAAGCACAAATAGAAGGGAGACGAATTACCATTTTTGTTTCTGTCATTATGGTATTTTGTCACCAGTTAAGGAAGCTCAGGGGTTCTTTGCCAAGGACCTGCAGCTCTCAGAGGCCCACATAAACCTTGGCGTGAAAACAAGGCCCTGCAGTGCTCAGAACCTACTGCTAGGTTAATTGCCCTTAATTAACTGGTGTATCTTACTAAAAGACAAAAAGTGTTACACTTGACTCGATCTTCTGCTGAGTCTGTGGCTCCTTCCCAGAAATGTCTTCTGCTTTCCTCTGCAGTTCAAACAGAAAATCCCTGGGGCCTTCTTTTCTAACCCAAATGTTTCCCTTGAAAACCCAGAAGCAAAGGTGGCAACGCATATCTAAATCCCTGTCTTCCTTTCTTCTTTGTTCCCGATAGATCAGACTTTCTTAAGAATAACTGGTGTTTCCAAAGTGATTCGTGGTTCTAAAACTCAGTAAGCAGTGCCTGCATCTTCCCTACACCCTCAGATTCTTTTTAACATTTTAGCCCAAAGCCACTTTTAGCATTTATCCAGAGACAGAGCGCATTTAAAGACAGTTTTAAGCAGTAGTTTCCTTTTAGTGAATCCGTAGTTAGCAAAAATATTAGCATGGAAAATTGTATCTGTTTTATGTGTTGGCGTTTATTGTCCTATAGATAAAGGCAGTATCTGAAACGTAGGAGGCAAAATGGGCAGACTGGGGACCATGGAAGTAATGGGCAATAATTAAAGGGCAGCTGTTATCAGGCGCTATGATTGAATAGTTCAAATCAGAGACAAATCTTTCCTTTCTTTTCCATCTGTTAGGTGCTATATTTATGTCTCAAAATACGAGTCTAATAGATTTTGTTTCATGCAGTGATGGGAATGTAAATTTGAGGTTATATAATATAGCATAAAGTAAAATCATCCACATTGCTTTGAGTTGCCTAGAGAGATGAGCCATTGTATGTATTTTTACTGTTAATTTCTAAACTGTTTAGATTTTAATCATTATGAATGTCTTTGGGGAGTCATGAGTAGACTTTGTGCTGTGTATTGTAAAACATTAATGTTGCCTTATGTAATTTCTTGAATAAATTTGCTAATTTCCAGATGGTTATAATACCACTCACCTTTTGCCACGCCAGCTATCATGTGATTTGTTAGTTATTAAGAATGCTTATAACTCATTTATTGAAGTCTATATTGTCTCCAATATGCTTTTTTTAAATATAATTTGTGTAGGATTTTTTAGTAGGTGACATTGGATTTTTAAATTAAAAACCAACCATAGAGCAAAAGTATAATTTTGGCTCTTCTGGCATTTTCAAATAAGTGAAGCCATAAGATGATGTTGCGTTACAGGTATCACTAGGGAAGCTGCTTGTTTAGATTGATGAAAGAGTTTTAATTCAAGGAGGAAGAGTACCTAAGGGAACCTTTGACTATAAAATTGCAATATAAATATTTCCATGTTTTTTATCAGCTCAGCATCTTTAAGTGTATCATTTTAGTTGTTCATGTTTTTAACATAGGGCTTGAAGTGGAAAGAGATGAATTGACATATTCCAGTTCATATACCAACGTTAGACAAACTGAATTTAACTCAAGGGCTTTATTTCCAACATTTTTCTGTGTTATCCTGGATTAGAGGTTAATATTTTTCCTTGTTGGTTTGAAAGGAAAAAAACCTCACAGAGTGATGAAAATTTTAATATTTTACACAAAATGTTTTACACACATAATATTTAAATTTTATCTAAAGCATAGATATTTCATTAAATTTCAGCTGGAAATATTTAAAGCTCAGGCCTTATTCTAATGGAACACATGATACTGATTTGTGTCTATTCAACTGGCTGGTATTCACTGGAAAGTAGTTCACTAATTAAAAGCAACAGTAAACTCAAAGAAAGTTAGATCATGATTTTCAAAAGTTTTCTGTAAAAAGTGATAAAATTTATTTAAAAGAAGGTTGTGTACCATATAATGTGAATTTTCTATGGAATTTTAATGTTTTAAATAAAACATTTCCATATCAATAAGTGTTCATTTTATCAAGAACAATGAGTTCAATTTAAAGAAATCCCTTTTATCCTTGCACAGGGGCCATGCTAATCCTCTCTGTATCGTTCCAATTTTAGTATATGTGCTGCCAAAGCGAGCACAAGAAATCCCTTTCAAATCGTTAAAATGCTGTGTTTAATAGGTAAAAATGGCTGATATTTTTCTTTAGTGATTCCTTAATAGTAAAAACAAAATGTTTGAGGAAA
Organism: Ceratotherium simum simum; assembly: GCF_057802395.1. NCBI lineage: Eukaryota > Metazoa > Chordata > Mammalia > Perissodactyla > Rhinocerotidae > Ceratotherium > Ceratotherium simum. Next base: position 82,060,400 of record NC_141904.1, on the reverse strand, counting down.
TTCTATTTAGTTTTTTATTTAAGATGTGTTGAAAAAACGTGTATTAGTATCTAGTTCGTTACTTCATCTATCAACCAAGATGAGCACTGTTTTATTAAAAAAAAAAAAAGTTTCACATTCTACATGCCCAACTTTGTAGTACTTAATTCTTTTCATTCCCTAGCATCTAAAAATAGTAGTTGTTTTGAAGCCAATAACTGTATAAGGAAGAGGATAGAATTTTTAAAAAAGAAAATAACTTTCCATTTTGTGAAATACTGGAGTGTTGGTTGCTGTCATATGTAAATATTTTCTTTCATCTCGATTAATATTACTTATAACTGAAAATTCTCTCATGACTATTTATTTATTTATTTTTGAGGAGATCAGCCCTGAGCTACCTTCCATGCCATTCCTCCTTTTTTTGCTGAGGAAGACAGGCCCTGGGCTAACATCTGTTGCCAATCATCCTCCTTTTTTTTTTCCCCTTTTCTTCCCAAAGCCCCAGTAGACAGTTGTATGTCGTAGTTGCACATCCTGCTAGTTGCTGTATGTGGGAGGCCGCCTCAGCATGGCCGGACAAGCAGTGTGTCGGTGCACATCCAGGATTCGAACCCCGGGCCTGCCAGTAGGGGAGCTGGAGCACTTAACTGCTAAGCCATGGGGCCGGCCCCCTCATGACTTTCTTTTTTTTTTTTTTCTTTTTTTTTTTTTTTTTTTTTGTGAGGGAGATCCGCCCTGAGCTAACATCCATGCTAATCCTCCTCTTTTTGCTGAGGAAGACTGGCTCTGAGCTAACATCTATTGCCAATCCTCCTCGTTTTTTTTTCCCCCAAAGCTGCAGTAGATAGTTGTATGTCATAGTTGCACATCCTTCTAGTTGCTGTATGTGGGACGCAGCCTCAGCATGGCCGGAGAAGCGGTGCGTCGGTGCGCTCCTGGGATCCGAACCCAGGCCGCCAGTAGCGGAGCGTGCACACTTAACCGCTAAGCCATGGGGCCGGCCCTCGTCATGACTATTTCTAATGAAATTATTTATCGATAACCTCATTGTGTGGGTTTTCTAATTTGTGATTTGAATAATAGTGCATGATAATCAAGCCTAAAAGTATAATACTATAAATATTTATGAGTTGTTCTAAATTCATGTTCTGGTAACTTAGATTATAAAGGGCCTCACATTAGTGTCCCAGAATGCCTGATGGAGATACTTTTTTTTTTTTCATGACTGAAACAGAAGAGCTAAATTTTATTTTATAAATATAAATTGATATTAAAGTTACTGTTCAATCCAGTTTTCAGGAGTGAGTTTGAATTGGACTCTATACTATTCTGCAGTTCTCAGATCAATTGGTGACCAAGATAGACAAGGTCGCTGCTTGTATGGATCCAATATTCTAAGGGCAGGGTTTCTGAAATTACTAAATTAAGAAATAAAAGAAATAGTAAATGTGAATCTTAAAACAGCATAATGTGCTAGAGTGGAGAGAGCCTTTTTTGACTGAAGAATGAAAGATGAGGTTAGCTAACTGAGGATCATCTAGAGAAGTGATATGCAAGCTTAGCAAATGTTAAGTGCAAAGGCCCTGTGGTGACAAAAAGCTTCCCATGTTTAAGGAAAAAGAAATGTCAGTGTGCCTAAAGTGTAGTGAAGGTTAGGTTGTTTCATATGAGTTGAGGGAGGAGAGTAGACAAAGACGAGAATTTAGGGGCTTTGTAAAGTCTGGTAAGGAGTCCAGATTTAATTCCAAGTTTAATGAGAGGTTAAGCATGGTAGTGACATGTAGGTTGGAAAAAGAACACTCCGGCTACTGGGTGAAGAGCAATTTGTAGGATTGCTCAGTAGAATCAGAGGAAGAGACTGTTGCAGGGTTTAGTCGAGACCATGGGGACCTGGCTAGTATGATAGGAGCAACAACAAAGGAAACTGAACAGATTCAGGATGCATTTTACAAGGAGGAGATTTGCAAGTGGCTTGGGCTTCTGGGAGTGAGGAGAATAGAGAATTCAGCGATGATTCTTGAAAGTTTGAGCAACTGGTATGTGACGGTGCCATTTGATGTGACGTATTGAAGAACAGAAGAAGAGCGTAGTTGCGGAAGGGACGTCAAAATTGTGATTTAGACATACTGAGTTTGAGACACCTATTTGATATGCAAGTGGAGACGCTGAGTAGATCATTTGGATCTATTGTGTAGCCTTGAAAACCAGGCAACGCTTAGACACGGACAAGAAGAAACTTGCTTTCGTCTCTGCTCTGGTGCTACATGATGCCAGCACGCTGCTGAGCCTCTGCTGTCACTGAGGGTTTTCTTTCTGACAGTGGCATTCAGTAGTTTTTGATGTCTGCATGATGGGTTCATACTACCTGGGTGTTCTACACCGATGGCCTTTGCTGCTTGGGTGTTCTTAGTGTAGGCTTTGTGTGTCCCCAAACACTGATTCCTCTGCTCTGGATTTCAAGTATGGCAGAGCATCAGAGATGGGGTGCATATTCCCTGATGCCCCACGAGAGGCATGAACCTTATAATGTTTGGAGATATTTTCCTCTTAATCGTCTATAAAAGCTCTCCTAGGACAACACTCTGAGATCCTCCTTGAGGATCTTGGGAACCTCACCGGTCCTTTTCTGTGCTCTCTTGCCCTTTTCCTCGTACCCTCTCCTCTCAGCCCTCATGGTTCTTGATCCCAGCTTTGTTTGCGTGAGGCCTCGTGTGTATTGGCAGTCATTGCTTGGTATTTGATAGGACTCACTGTCGAACTGTGGGAGCAGTTCTTTCAGGGTCCTCAACTCCAGAAATAACAATGCCAGATGCCTTACCCATCCCATACAGAGGTGAGGATAGAGGGACAACTACTTAAGTAATAAACTTTTCTACCCCCAAGAGGGCTGCTTACCCCCTTTATAAGCCCTTTTATATAGTTATAAATGCCGCCTATTTTATCAAGTCTTGCTCTGAACTTGAAACTTAAAAAAAAAATAACACTAGGCCCGTCTCATATTTAAATCTGTTTTGGCAGTAACCTACGATGTAGAAAAAATGATTTTAACGTACAGTTCACATTAGAATTTTACATAAGTGTGAAGCTCACGGGAAAAATGAGGATTGCAGTTACAGACTTGGTAGTCAACATAATATGGATGATATTTGAAGCCTGGGGACTTGGTGAGATCACTTGGGTTAAGAGTGCATACTCAGAAAAGAAGGTGTCCATGACTAAGGCTGGGGACACTGGTACCAAATATTTTGTAATGGGAGAAGGAGCTAGCAAATTACGTAAAAAATGATGGACTAATGGAGCAGAAGAAAATCTAGAGAGTGTGGAATGATAGGATCCCGCGAAGTACTTCTCAAAGGAGACATGGAAAATTGTATTGATGCTGCTGAGGGGTTGAATAATATTAGGATGAGACGGGAATTTGGAAAGGTTGGAGTTCAACTTAACTTTTTGTTATAAGGAACTGTTATAGGAGATGATAAGAGTTGTGAATAAAACTTATAATGTTTGGTGAGACAGATAAACAAATTAAGTAAAATAGGTTTCCTTATTTTACTTAGAGCTGCGAGGGCGGCGCCTCCTGCGCACAGTGACTTATTTCCAGGCCCCAGAGCTGCTGTCAACAGCATCTTCTGCCGCCCGCGCCAGCAGGTCTCTGTCGTGTGGGAGGGCAGCGGGGATGGACTGGAGCTCGCGGCGCTCCTGCTGGAGCAGCCGCCCCGAGGCCCCGCCGGCCCGGCCCCTGTCCGCCCGCGCCCCGCTCGTCCCGCTCGCCCCGCGCCTCGCGGCAGAGTCCCCTCGCGGCGGCACATGTGTGCGGGGTCCGCCCGCGGCGGGGACGATGGTGAAATTCCCGGCGCTCACGCACTACGGGCCCCTGATCCGGTTCGTGGCGCCCCTGGGCGTCACCAACAGAGCCATCGACTTCGGGGAGCAGGTAAGGCCCGGCCACACCCCCCGCGTGGCCCGGGCAGCGCCCCAAACCCCGCGCCCCGCTCGCTCTGCCTCGGCCTTAGACGCCCCCTGGGCGCCGGGGGATGGGGGCAGAGGGGAGTCGCCTGCTCCGCGTCCCTGTTTATCCTGGGACATTTGGTGGGGTTTGCAGCTTGTCAAGGAGGACTTGTACAGACTTCATTTCCCCCTCCTCCCAGTTATGCAGCCGACTTTTCCAGGTCTCTCTGGAAAGTGTTAGAAGACCAGAGGGTTTGGAGCTTCACTATAGAATGGTTTTTAGTGCACAGCAGGAGTATTATGTAATTTATTATGTAAACCTCAGGTCGGTGAGTAAAATGGTTTCTACTAGCGCAAAAAAATTAAGTAAAATATAAAATATTCCTTGTGGTTATAAGTTTATGAAGGAAAATCAAGCAGGGAAAAGGTGCCAGACAGTGCAGGGAGGAGATAATTTAAATATCGTGGTCAGGGTAGCTTTTCCACGAAAGGTGTGGTGGGGAAAGTGAGGGAGAGAGCCATGCACATGTCTCAGAGAAGGTGTTCCAGGATGAGGGATCACCAAGGGCAAGAACCTTGGCCACCTCTAGAGCCATTTAGGTCAAGTGGAATGGAGAGAAGCCCTTGGGGAAGGAGATGAAGGGAAGTTAGACTAGGAAATGAAGACAGTGTGTGCAAAGAGTTCTTTCTAGAAGTGTCGCTTTGAGGGGAAGAGAAGAAGTGCGGCAGTTGCTGGGGGAAAGCATGGCATGGTAGGGTCTCTCAAAACGAGTATAAATAATTTGATGGAGATGAAATAGTTTCATGTGAGAGTAAAAATGAATATTATATAATAATAATTTAATGTAAGAGTCCTAAAATACTTCTTTATTGTTAATCTGTTCCACGGTGACTCAGGTAAATGTCCCCCAAACCTTCTCTTGTAATCATTACAATGCAGGATATTTGCATTTGCAAAGTCATAGTAGCCAGACCCTATTAATAGATACTGAAGTAAATTTTGACAACTTACCAGAAGCAGATCCCCAGATTCACTTGTGAAAAGTGAAGGTAAATTTAGAGTGAAGTCCTTAAAAAAATCCCCTCTTTCCACAGTTTGTTATTGACATATTTTGTCACATTTGACCTTTTCCCTGATGGGAGAAAGTGATGGCATTTTCTTGAAGGTTAGGTGTTGACATTTAGTGCAATTCAGCGTGCAGTTACTGAGCACCTGTTATGTGCTTGTCCTCTAAGAACACTGAAGAATTTCAGATGAAGACCTGACCTTCAGGAAATTATAATATAGTTCGGTGGCCAAAGTGGTCTGTAGCGTCTTATCACAAATGCAGTATTTTTGTTGAAGTTGGTGAATGATCCCTTAAAATTCTTCAAGTATGTATTTGCATTGTGTGCTGTGCTGTATAGTAGGTGACCAATAAACATCTGCTGATAAATTCTACGCATAAAACTTTTTTGTGCTTAAAGTTGAGTAACTGAAGAAGATTCAAAGAGGAGGTGAAATGTAAGAATTTGCAAACAGAGCTTTTCAGAAAAAATTAAATTCCCTTCTTGAAACATGAAAAAATAATATAATCTCTCTATAGAAAACCCTTAATTTTGACGTAATGGAGAGACTTGAAATTCATATATACTTTGACAGATACCCAAGGTATCAATTTTGGAGATATCAACAAGGTTGTTTACAGAATTGCCTCATTTGGAAATTAGAGGTAGAACGGGCAGTAGTTGGTCTATCCAGATTATGTGCTACTCTCACTGGAAGCAGTAGGTGGAATGCAGTGACTCTTAGAATAGCCTTCCGGGCTAATGTAACCATCATTGACAACAGCATATTTTTCACTATAAGTCAGAAATACAGCATTTACTTAGCAAGAAACATCAGCTTCAAAAGAATTACCGCACTTTGAGTACGTTGTGGGAAAACTGTTAATTTTTCACTTCTAATGCTGAATTTTTGCTAAATTGTTGAAATTGGAAGATGACAATTTGGAAATAATCTCAATTCACAACTCCCCGTTGCTCACTCCCTTTCTCCCGCCAAATGTTACATCACTGTTTCTAGATGTGGAAGCTTCACTTTTTTGCAGAATTTTAAATTGCTAAAAAATTAGAATATGTAATTCTGTCTCAAGTTATACAGTTAAAAGAATGAGTAATATGAATCTCTATATAAAGTATTTTGATATCTATGAGACGTTTGGATCGGTTCACATGCCTAACACTTTATGTTGAAAGTGACTTCTTGCATATTTATTTAAACTGAATTGTCCCTTAAACAACCACATGCAGAGAGCAGACACTCCCGGGCACAAGTCGTGAATCTAAAAATGCTCTTTCAGATGTGAAAAACTTAAAAATATAAATGTGTACAAATATGTATTTTTAAAATGTTTCTTGTCTTTAATTTTTGTCAATACTCTGTAAAGCTTGATACGAACTTATTCCGGCTTTGACGTGTGATTTTTACATCACTGGAAGAATTGGCTAATTCTTTAATGTCATTTTCTTGTTTAAGATCTGGCATTCTCTCTGTTTTTGATACATTGCCTCTGAACTCTGCTGGCAAGTTTATGAATCACATCACCAGCCATACATAATTTATTGCCATTAGGTAACTGAATGTGCAATGTAGAATACAAATGTTTCAAACAACATTTCTGCACATCCTAAATTTAATAGATTTAAAAGATTTGAAATCAAGATTTCTTTTCATTGTTTTATTATTTGATTTCCTCTCATCAGTCATATATAATATATGTTATATTACATGCAGTTATGCAAGCCAGATATATACATTATTACTTAGGTTTGTGACTTCTAAGATTTATAAAACTTCACTTTGGAAATCTTATGCTTTAAATACCTACTTTGAGTTTTTTGATTTGCATTAAAATTGATGGAATTTCCTTAACAAAGTATCCTTGTTTGAATTTCCTCCAGAGATAACTGATTGTATCTACTGTTAAAAAACAAATCCTCTCGTGAGAACATCATTTGGCCATTGAGAGTTTTTTGTAAGATGGTGAGATATGCTGTGATGTTGGACATTATATGAAACATTCTGTAGTGTGAAATGGTGTGACCCTTTCTCTGTCATTGACCCTATTACATCACATGGGTATTGGTATAATATATAATCACTGAAAAGAGTCTCCTCAGTCACAATCGATGTGAATTATAAAGAGGAAATAAATAATCTAACTGCATCCCTTAAATGTTTACATTCCTTACTAAGCTGATTTTTAAAAATTGCAAGCATCAAATCTTGATTATTTTAAAACCTTTGTACAATTGAAAACGTCAACATAAAAGCATGACGTGTAAGGGGCTGGCCCCGGGCACGCAGCGGTTAAGTGCAGGTGCTCTGCTTCAGTGGCTGGAGGGTTCGCAGGTTCGGATCCCTGGCGCACACCTACGCACCGCTTGTGAAGCCATGCTGTGGCACCGTCCCATATAAAAGTAGAGGAAGATGGGCACGGATGTTAGCCCAGGGCCAATCTTCCTCAGCAAAAAAAAAAAAGAAAAAAAAAGAAAGTGGAGGATTGGGCATCGGATGTTAGCTCAGGGCTGATCTTCCTCACGGGGGGAAAAAAAAACATGACGTGTAATTGTACCATAGAATATAGCTTGTCTTTTTATTTCTGAGATCTTCATATTTATTGATCTGCTTTAGTATGGGTTGTATTTACATGTTTCCTCTTTTTAAAAAATAATCACTGTGGGCTGGCCCTGTGGCTTAGCGGTTAAGTGCGAGCGCTCCGCTACTGGTGGCTCGGGTTCGGGTCCCGGGCATGCACCCATGCGCCGCTTCTCCGGCCATGCTGAGGCCGCCTCCCACATACAGCAACTAGAAGGATGTGCAACTATGACATATAACTATCTACTGGGGCTTTGGGGAAATAAAAAGTAGGAGGATTGGCAATAGATGTTAGCTCAGAGCCGGTCTTCCTCAGCAAAAAGAGGAGGATTAGCACGGATGTTAGCTCAGGGCTGATCTTCCTCACACAGACACACACACACACACAATCACTGTTGTTAGTTGGTGTGTCAACATTATGTAAAAAGCAATTCTGTACTGAGCAGTGGATGGGTCATTGTTAATATTAACACAGCTGACTTGCATATGGGAAGCCCCAAGCACTTTCTTTTAAGGAGACAGAGAACATCAAAGACTGCAACTCAGTAGTCAGGAGTGGCGGAGATTTAGGCTCCCAAGTATTTTGCTTGCTGCTCTCAGGTGTCTATGATCATTTTGGAGAGTTCTGAGATGTACAATATCAAAGTGCATACGACTTCTAGCAAAGATTTCTAAATTATTAAATGCTAATTCAACAATTTTGATAGAGGAAGTCTTCAAACTTGTAGATTTTGAAAATCATTAAATCAACTTAGTGTAATTACTTATTCACGTGACTTGAACTTGCTGGCAGAAGGTAAAAAGTGAAAGCCAACACAGGACAAGGAAGAACAAGCCTGCCGAATCTTTCATGGTTTCTGTTTCCCTGCTGTCGTCTTAATATTGCATCACCAGGATAATGCAGATCCAGGGAGTCTACCTGACATGTAAAATCAGTGTAAAGAATAAATGAGATCATGTGTATTAAGACGTTATACAAATTTAAAGGAATACATAAATATTGACATTTAATCATCTTTCTTTTTAATCCAGAGTATCCTTTCAGAGAATATTGCATAATGGTCTAAAATACTGCTTTTTTAAAACTTGCATATAACTTTGACAAAAACATAAATTCTTCTTGATTGTAAAAAAGAAATATCTATAGAGAAGCCTTACGTATTCATTTCATGCCACTTTGCTGCCAGTGAGAATTGCAGTTATATCAAACTGTTATGGTGTGTGACTCCCGATTGGCCATTATTTAAGCTGCCTTATTTCCTTAGGAAGTCTGTCTTTCGTCTTTGGCACACTGGATAATCATGAATATAAAAAAAGAGAGAGAGAGAAAACTCTATAAGATGCAGACCTGGTTTCAAAGAAAACATGGTAGTATTCGGAAACAACGTTGTGTAATTATCTCACTGCACTGCATCAGTTGTGGTCTCTGTGCCCTTCGGTTATGCCTGCTAAGGTACATGTGACACCCATCCAGACCTACGCTGATTATTGATAGAGTTGACTGCACACCACTAAGGGATAATTAGTAATAAGTTGTTCTGCTATTCAGTAACAGTCTGGAGTCATGTATTTAACTGCTACGAGTGACCAGTTATCTAAAAAATTTCATGATTCCTGAAATAACTACAAATAATTTATTTTAAATTTCTAGGTTTAGAAATTTACTCTGATTGTCAGCACAAGATAACCCACATTTCTTTTCCTTTTTTCATTGTTTCCAATTAGGCAGTTTGATAAAAAATACAACTGTGGGATTTAATTGTTCAATACTCTAGGCTTTCATTATGGTAAATTCAAAAATAGAAAAATACCCTCTGATTGTTTAGGAATTTTTTGACAAGGTTTAGCAAAGAATATACTGACCATCTGTGTGGTCTGGGTGAGTAATTCAGTATATACATGAAGTAAACCTGTATATATTTAGAAGGTGACAGTGGTGATGGGGAAACAATAGAACAGGGTGAAAGGTGTCAGACCTGCATGGTTGGGGTGGAGTGGGTGACGATTTAGAATCTAGTAGTCAGGGTCAGTCTGACTGACACAGTGATATCGGAGCAAAGACGAAGGAGGCAGCTGGGTGACCAGTGAGAATACTTGGTGGAAGTGCTTTCGAGAGTGATGGAGCCAACAGTCCCGATGTTTTGAGGATCCATATTTTTTTTCTTGGAACTACTTGAAGAAAAGATTTGTTTGTTTATAAAACATTGAAAGTTAAATACATTCAGTCATTTAAAGGCAGGCAAAAGCAAGAGTTACCATTTGCAAAATTTTCAGATACTTTGGTATAAAATGTAGGAAAAAACCATGGAAAAACAAAACTTGTCTTATAATCTTTTTGAGACTCGCAGTTAAAATTTGATGTTTGGTATTTTCACTTTCATCTAAAACTGCTTTTTTTTAACTGAAAGCAAAATGATGTGGTTAGTGCTTCCTGTTGGTCATATGCGATTAAGTTGAATTTTAGTGTCTGGAAGAACGTGGAAATAGTTGTAATTTTCCGTATTAGCAGAGGTATGTTTTCTCTGAACCACAGTCCAAGTTCCCAGGGTCTAGTTCAGTTCAGATGTTACGAGAAATCTTGTACAATATATAAATTATTCAAATTGGTAGATTTATAATTGCCTTATTTAATAGTTAAATTTGCTTTATAGTTTTTGTTTCAATTAGAGAAATATGATCAATGATTTTAATTTAGAAATTATAGATGAGAGTAGAATGAGACTTTAGTGGCATATATGCCATTGCCTTTACATATTTAAAGGTATCCATTTGGAAGAGTTAAACTTACTCCACTGTTCCAAAGGTTATGTTAGGAAAAAAGACAATGTGAAACGTTTTGGTTGAAATGAGTGAAATTATTCAAAACTGCACAACTATGGGAGGAGCTGTGTCAATCAGGAGTGAGTAACCGATATTTGAAGACAAGTTTGGATAACTGCATGAACATGTTGCAGCAGGCATTCAGACAAGCATCAGAAGGTGGTTGATCTAAGTGTCCTAAGCGTTTTTTTAGACTTCGTATTCATCAGAGATTTAGAAAGTGCTAACACTTTTACCTTTGTGCTAGACTTTGTTTCTCTGTCCTCAAAGAATAATAAGACAAGTAGACAAATACTTAATGTGGTTTTGAGATAATTGCTCATATAATAGAGGCAGTATAAAATGTTATCCGGTCAAGAAGGAAGACAAGTTTCACAGAGAAATGACATTTGAGTTGAACCTTTAAGGATGAGTAGCAATTCACCAAGCCACTTGGGCAGGAACAACATTTCAAAAAGAAGAAAAAGGGCCGGCCCCATGGCTTAGTGGTTAAGTGCGCGTGCTCCGCTGCTGGCGGCCCGGGTTCGGATCCCAGGCGCGCACCGACGCACCGCCTCTCCGGCCACGCTGAGGCCGCGTCCCACATACAGCAACTAAAAGGATGTGCAGCGATGACATACAACTATCTACTGGGGCTTTCGGGGGAAAAAAAGAAAAGAAAAAAAAAAAAAGAAAAAGCAAAAAGAAGAAAAAACAGCATAAAGAAAAATACAGAAAAATAAGATGCAAGGGCTGTTTGGGGAAAAACTGGAGACATGGAAATGAGTTAAAATAATGATGGAATGGTGCAAATCAGTGATTTTTGAACTTTGGTAACGTGTGGAAGACGTTTATGTTCATGTATTCACAGTTATGTGCCAGTTCCAAAGCACTAGTGCTAACTCCAACATTTTCTTTGTTACTCAAGAAGGCATACAAGAATTCAGTAAATTTTATATGAAGGGAGTTAAAGTTTTGGCTATTTTGTTTTTTGAGCCTTTTTTTTTTTTTTGTGAGGAAGATCAGCCCTGAGCTAACATCCATGCCAATCCTCCTCTTTTTGCTGAGGAAGACTGGCCCTGGGCTAACATCTGTGCCCATCTTCCTGCACCTTATATGGGACGCTGCCACAGCATGGCCTGACAAGCAGTGCGTCGGTGTGTGCCCAGGATCCGAACCTGGGCTACCAGCAGCGGAGCGCACACACTTAAGCGCTACGCCACGGGGTGGGCGCCTAAAATTTAGGCATTTTAATTGTTAGTAGTCAAAAAATTACAGCATACTATACAATAATTTCTGCACCATGTCTCTCAATATCGGGGCCATTGTACCATGTATCTCAAGAGAAATACAATCAAAATAGAAAAAACAACTTGAACAATTATTTATGGATTTATTCAATGGAACTTACTGAGTGTCTTGTACATATTAGGCGCTGTTCTAGGCACTAAAGATAGAAATACTCCTTTAAAGGGACGTTAAATTCCTATTGAAAATTGAAAAAGAGAAGGAAAATAAACTTTGGTGTTCCATGTTTCTTATTCCCAATATGATTTTCTGCTCCCTTTTGGGCTTTTAAAACTTCTAAGTATCCTCAAAGTCAGAATATCTTGAAATATGTCTCAGATATTCATATTTCCCATTTCTTCATCTTTTCTATTAGAGTTTATTGATGTCAGGACTCCCCTTTTTATCTTATATTTTTAGTGTCTAGTCTGTAATAAACATTAAACAAAATGTTATTGATTTAAATAGCCAGTGACCTAGAAGAAAGGAATTTAGAGTAGGGCAAGGTGAATTCGTGTAAGTATAAGATTTTACTTATTTTAACTTTTAATTTCTGCTTTTTAAAATTATACAAAAGAACATGCTGGGTTTCTTCCTTGGGATTTCCCGTCTCTGTGGTTGTACAAGTATATTTGCCTAATTTTATATCATGGCTTTATCCTCCAGAATTCTTCATTTTTATCCAAATTGAATTCTAGGATATACTTGATCATATTCTTGGTGTCAGTGGTTCAGATTCTCAGCATGTTTCTGCTCTTGCTTTAGCTCAAGTTTTGTGACCTGTTCTACTGAGAATCACATTTAATAGCAAAACATTTTTGAGAATAATTCTCTTAGGCAAAGTCCTAAACAGTATGGGAGAGAGAGAGAGACAGGGAGACAGGGAGAGAGATTCCCATTCTAAAGTTTCTTATACAGTGTGATAAATGTTATGACCAAGGGATAGTGAAGGTATTGTGGGAGCACTGAAGAGGAGCAGTTAACACAGCCTGGAGGATTTCTGGAAATATCTCTGTTATGATGATGCTTAACCCGAGTCTCTAAAAACAAGTTATTGGAACAGAAGGCATTCCAGGAAGAGGAAAAAGCATGTTCAGAGGCGTGGCTATGACAGAGCACATGTCTCCATGAACGTGCAAGAAATTTATTGTAGCAAGAACAAGGTAAGGAGGGGAAGGAGTTGAGAAACTGAGATTTAAGAGATAGATAAAAATCTGATCTTAGAGAACTCTGGGTATTTATATTCTGGATGTGTTTGAGTACCACTGAGGATTTTAAGCAAGAGATTGATATGACAGGTTAGGTTTTCTTTTTTAGCACGAATACTACAGTGGCAACATGTAAAGTGACGAGAAATTTGTCTGCAGATTGTGAAACTAGTTAGGAAGCTGTTGTAATAATTTTGATTATATATGTTGAGGATCTGCTCTAAATCCTGATAGTTCAGAAGGAGAATATTTAGGAAGTAACAGTAAACAAAAATTGATGCTAAATTAGAAGTCGGTAGATATAAAGATTCTGGAGTGATTCCCAAATTGCTGGATGGAAGAACAGTGTAGAGATTGGCTCCCTTCATCCGGTTAGAGGCTGGATTAGGAGCAGCAAGTTTAAGCTCCAGCTGGCTGAGTGATCTGTGATATTTTCCTTCAGCAGTCTTAGTTCCCTTTCCTTCTACTTTTCTATTCGATGGAAAGTTCCCAGCTCCAGTTGTATCCCTGTATTTGTATTTAAAAGTATACGTGGAGGGCCGGCCCCGTGGCTTAGCGGTTAAGTGCGCGCGCTCTGCTGCTGGTGGCCTGGGTTCGATCCCGGGCGCGCACCAACGCACCGCTTCTCCGGCCATGCTGAGGCCATGTCCCACATACAGCAACTAGAAGGATGTGCAGCGATGACATAGAACTATCTACTGGGGCTTTGGGGGGAAAAATAAATAAATAAAATTATAAAAGTATACGTGGAGGGTATTCTGTTAAGTGAAATAAGCCAGAAAGAGAGAGACAAACACTGTATGATCTCACTCATATGTGGAATATAAACCAACTCATGGACAGAGAAAACTGTATTTTGGTTACCAGGGGCAGTGGGGGTAGGGAGTGGGCACAAGGGGTGAAGGGAGACATATGTATGGTGATGGACAAACAAAAATGTACAACCCAAAATTTCATAATGTTATAAACTATGAAAACATCAATTAAAAAAAAAGTATACGTGATATTTAACATTGTTCTAGAAGCTCTGTTTAAAGAAATGAAATGTGAAATTGAAGCTTTTTTTAATTTAAAAGGAAAAGACACATAAATCTGAGAAAGCTAGGAAAATTAAGTAGAGAACACTTAGAATTAATGAGACAGCAAGAAAGTAACTAGACATAAGGTAAATACACAAAATTCATTAGAAGAAACAAGCAGAAGATATGAGGGCAAAATAGCAAACTCTTTAAAATGTAAAATAGAGAGGGTTGTCCTAAAAAGAAATGTGAAGCAGCTGTGAGGAAAACAACATAACTTCATTGAGAGATATCAAAGAAGACGGAGATAACTGCGTCAGGCTGGTACTTTTGTTGTCTGTTCTAATTGACTTGTGATTCTGCTGTAGCAGTTAACTATTGTTAACCATGGTCCAGACTGTTAATTCTTTCCAAATGAGTGTAATGAAATTCTAATCAGAACCTCAAAATTATTTTTCAGAAACTTGACGATAAGTTTGGAAACAAATACAGGTGGAAATAACTAAAACTTTTTAAGATAAATATAATAATGAGGCTGGACCTTCGTACCAGCCATGAATGTAGAAATACCAAGAGATGTAATCACTAAAGCAGTGTTGTAGGTACACAGGAAAACAGATGCAGTCAGTGAAACTAAGTAGAAATTCTAGTATATATTGGAACATAAGGTTTGATAAAGCAAACATCTTCTAAGAAAGTGGAGGACAGAGTATTTTCAAATGGTTCTGGGAAAGTTGGCAGCTGTATGGGAAAAAAATTCAATCTGTATCTCAACCCCTGCTTTGTGCCAAAATATATCTCAAATGGATTAAAGATTTAAATGCATAAAATGGAAACAAAACGGTATTGGAGGTACACATGAAAATTTATTTAATTTCTGAATAGAAATGGCCTTCTAAACATGAATGCAATTTAGAATATCACAATGAAATAATACAGACATAACTACGTAGTTTTTTTCGGAAAAAAAGACATTACAGACAGAAAACAAAGTGGGGGAAATAAAACGGAGATTCAATATTATTAATATAAAAATAATTTATACAAATTGATAAAAATAATACGCTTCCAAATTAGACTGTGTGAGTTGACACCAAACTCTACCAGCTCTTTAGATTTGGGATGGAGGGAGGGCAAAAGCCTCCCCAAGGTTAGTGGTCCTCACCTGTTTTTCACAAAGCCTCACTTGCAGCTGAGGTCTAAGGGACAACTCTGTGTCATGTTAGCAAGAACAAGGTGAGGAGGAGGAGGAATTGAGGAACTGCTCCCTGTGTAGAAGCAGCACACTGACGTCCCAAAGCAAGAGGGGATGAAGAGTGAGAGCAGAGTTCTAACATCTCTCTTCCTGTTTTTATTCTCACCCGCCAACCTGGCTGCTCCACTCCCTAACACACAGAAGGATTCAAGGCGGGACTGTCCTATTCCATTCTTGGAGAAACCTTTCTCAAAGTTCTCCTTCCATCTTTCCCTCTATAATTCCTCTGGGGTTGACCCTGGGGGATGGAACCAGAGGCAGAGTGAAGTCTTGGTCTTGTCTTCTCTGTTTGCACTCATTCTCTTGGTGCCTCTATCTAGAAATGTGGCTTTAATTGCCATATGTATATACTAGTGACTCCTGTATCCAAGTGAGTATTTGAAGCTCTGCTTGGACTTCTCATAAGCATTGCAAACTTCACGTACCCAAAACTGCTTGACTCTGTGTGTATACATGTGCAAGAATGTGTATAAATTATGTGGTTTTTTTGTGAATATATTTCTCACATGAACTCATAAGCTAATTGTATACCGCAATTGAACTTTCTTCTAAAAGTGAATAATCCGTTTACTTGAGGTTCTTATTTAATATTGTTTATCTGAAATTTGGCTATATAACATAACATTATAAATATAAATATTTATAAGATGCTAAGTATAAATGCCTATATTCATCTTCATAAACATATGTTATCTTTAACTCAAACTGATAGAAGGGAAAATGTAGATACAGTATGCTTAAATTTGTTTTACTCTGGTATTTATTTGATGAGCATTACTTATTCAAAGATATTCATAGAGCTGTACACCATGAAATGTTTCTACTATGATATTAATTCAGCGAACACTCCTAATTCAAGGGATTTTATAGAACACTATACCATAAAAGATCAGTTTTAAAATACATTCTGGGCCGGCTCCGTGGCTTGGCGGTTAAGTGCGCGCTCTCTGATGCTGGCGGCCCGGGTTCGGATCCCGGGCACGCCCCAAGGCACCACTTCTCCGTCCAGCGTGAGGCCGAGTCCCACGTACAGCAACTAGAAGGATGTGAACCTATGACATACAACTATCTGCTGGGGCTTTGGGGGGGAAAAAATGAATAAATAAAATCTTTAAAATACATTCTATTTTTAAAGTTAGATTTATAGAACTCTTGAGGAACAAAATTGTGTCTGAGCTGAAAAATGACATAGAAGAGGAGAACCCATTCCAGTTGGTCATGTTAATAGTTGTCAGCTTTAAAATTGTCTAAGAAGATAAAATGGCATGAACAAAAGGAAATATCCAAAAAGGAAGCAATCATTTTCTGACTCTAACCATTAAATATTCTGTCGCTTTAGAGATCTATTTTTAGGGGAAACTCCAGAGACAAAAATGCATGTTGAGAAGGAGGAGTTTTCTGGTATGTCTCCCCAGAGTTGTTTTTCTCTCAAGGGCTCCTCTCCTTCTGTGGGAGCCCAGCTTTGCCGTGGAGACTTCTGCTGGACACTTCCCAGAGCTGCTGGAGAGCGCACACTCACCCCATCAGGTGTCCTCCCCGAAGAGTATAAGGGGGGGTGAGAAGTAGGCCGTGCACCCCTTAATTGCCCAGTCTCTTATTCTCCTCTGCTTCATTATGCACAGATTTACCGTTTCTTCTCTTAATCTGGCTAAAATCTATTATATGATATTCCTTCACTACAGTGAAAGAGCTGGCCCTGTGTTCACTGATGTATCCCCACCAAGAGTGCTTGGTGTGTAGCAGACTCTTGGCAATTATTTGTTGAGTGGCTTCTTAGCTTAGGAAAAAAGACCTCTCTAGAAGCATTATTTATCCTTATGTGGTAGTTTTTATGTTATCTTTATGAATGTTTGATTTTAAGTGTTCTGGTACATATATATTCTGTATTCAGACTACGGTTTTCTTCTATTGTTACTAGACTTTCACCTTTGGTGTCTTTAAATAAACTGTGAGCATGTTGATAAGTGTGCTGTTACTGTCTGCCCCTTCCCTTTGCCCCCAGTCCACATTCACCTGCCCTGCTCTGCCTTGTTCGCTGCAGACTCCCTTGCCCTCTGACTTCCTTTTGAGTTTAGCCGTAGAAGGAACTGATTTTGTCCCCTGTAACAGTCCCAGCACCAGCTCTCATTGTGTGCAGCTGTCCCCATTTTTCACAGGGTAGAAATCAATTCCCATGGGGACTGTGGTCCTTAATATGGAAACGTGTTACCTTTGGCGCCACAGCATTCCATTCTGGTTCCTGTCCCACAACTCTTAAACGGTTCCTTTATTACATTTTCTTCAAAATTCTCCCTGAGTGTGCTTGCATTTTTTTGCTGGGAAATTAATAAAACGTGGTTTTACGTTTTGTTTCATTTACTAATAATAAACTATTTAATAAACTGTTTAGTCCTTTCCTGATGTCCTAAGCAGAAGTAACTTGAGATCTTGGAGTTTGGCGGTTTTATAGGTATTGATGCACAATTAATATTAAAATTAAAGACATAATAAAGAAAAAATGATAATTATAGTCATGTCTCTAAAGGAATCCAAGTATATTAATTTTTTCAAATAGAGTCATAATTATATCAGAAAGTCTTCAGTGTAGTAGAGGACACTGTACTTGAGGTAGTCTAAAACTAGACTCTGCTTAAAAAATAAATTGAGAGGAAGAAAAAATCACTGAACCTAATAGAGGTAGATAATGTAGAAAATCACATTTCTTTTATCAGGCATCCTTTGAGAGGTCCCAGGCTTGACGTGATATAAGTAAAATGAAAACAAAAGTAATAATATATAAAATAAAAGATAACATTGAACATATACTAAAGTAATTACAGTGAATAACGGTATGTATTACTTTGTATGTAAAGGTATGTATTAGTGAGTTCAGGCTTTTTGAGAGCTGATTATAAGCCTAGTCTTAAACTGTCAGACACCAGATGAGTAAAATAAATCACACTGGATTTAATACACACTGGATTATGTCTCTATAAATTGTAATGCCCTCTTCTCTTAGAATAACCGGAATAAACACTGTGATGGTTTTCCAGTTAATAAAATAGCAGTATTTACAATATTTATCTATTTCACAGCAATCCACCATAATAAAAGTCTCTGCTTCATTGTATTTTGTCCTATATAAGTACTATTTTCTGGAACTAAATAAAAGGAGTATGCTTAGAGTAGTATGCACTTAGAATAGAATAGTAAGTAGCCCTCAATAAATATTGTACATTATTATTACTAATATTAACCTGGCAAAAGGTACGAGTAGTTCAGTTGTTAAAATCTCTACTTAAATGTTGTAGGTAGAGAAGTGAGAAAATCAGAATTTGTGAAAATTTTAATAGCCGCTATAAATCATATTTAACAGGTTTTGCGGATTGTGTATTTGTCTACGTACTTATTTATAACTATGGGAACCTAAATTTGAAATAGACACTGCTGAAATAGAAGTAATATTGTGCTCTCTTTAAAGAAATTCTACTCCAAAAGTTTTTATTTTAATTTGCTTCTGTGATTTTAAGAGGGGTGGAGGGAAAGGGAAGTGGAATGGAGTTGATATACACCTTCTCTTAGATTTATCAGCCATATCCTTTCTCGACACATATTTTCCTACAATAATCTTGAAAATTTCACACATTTTCCTTAGAAATAATTTACGTATAGATGGTATTGGGAGAAATAGATCAGTGGTGCTCTTGAGTAGGTATTTGAAGATACTTACGTCTACCTTTGAGTAAATCTGAAGCTGTTCAAATTCTATTCCTAGAAATGTAGAAATAAGAGCTGTGTTTAGTGATGAAGGTAGAGATGTTTAAAATTCAATTGTTAATTCAAAAGTACTCATATATTGTTGTGCTTAATATGAAAACAGTTATGGGAGAGTTAGGACTTGAACCATTCCTTGAGTGAGTATACACTGGTCATTTATATTTAACATTTCCTATGTGCTTTAACTGCAGTGGTTCTAAAAATTATGAAATGAGAAAAAATGAAGTCTAGGTCCAACATAACTGTTTATTTTATTTAGTCAGGTCATTGAAAAAGACAAATGAAATTATTGGACTCAAGTAGATAAAGGAAATGGCTGGCTTATTGACATTTTTTGTTTTCAACATTTGCTTTTTAGATCATTCTCTTAGGGTCAGTATCACTTCAGGAGGCTTCAAGGAAAGTCATTGTAAGCAATGATATAGTTATGGAAATGGAAATATATTGGGAATGTAATTATGAGAAAATGATGAAAGTATTCCTCTACTGTGCAAGGATAAACAATTCAGAATATTTATAGTTTGAATGTATATTTGCACATATATAATAATAGTTGATGTTTAATTCTTCTAGTCATAGGGAGGATCATCTTTTTTAGAGAATTTAAAATAACTTCCTATCCCGTGCTCGCTTCGGCAGCACATATACTAAAATTGGAACGATACAGAGAAGATTAGCATGGCCCCTGCGCAAGGATGACACGCAAATTCGTGAAGCGTTCCATATTTTTTGGTGATGGGTTGTAATTAGTATTTTGGTGGTGAACATGATGTAGTCCATGCAGAAATAGAAGTACAATGATGTACACCTGAAATTTTTACAATGTTATAAACCAACGTTACCGCAATAAACAAAAAATTAAAAAAAAAAAATAATAAAATAAAATAACTTCCTATCCTTTCCTTTGAAAGAGTAAGCTTATTTTGTTCCTATCTTATGCCTCCAAGCACAAGAAATATATGAATTATTTTATTCATGTTATCGACAGGCAAGCCAAAATGTCTTAAAATTATTTTTGTTTTCTTGAAATCAGTTTATTGAAGTGTAATTTATAGTAAAATTCACCCGTCTTAGGTGAGCAATTTTATGTATGTTGATGAACATATACAGTCTTGTAGCCACAAGAAGGATACTGAATGCTTCCCTCACCCCCAAAAGTTGCCTTGTGCCCCTTTGTAGTTACTTCCCCCTCCTCACCCCCAGCCCTTGGCAACCATTGTTGTGATTCCTCTGTATAGTCTTTCCTTTTCTCAGAATGTCATAGAGAAAAATCATACACTATGCAGTCATGTAGTTTGTGGTGGGGGATTCTTTCCGTTAACGGCATTTTTGAGATTCCTCTATGTTGTTGCATGTAGCAGTTCGTTCCTTTTTATTGGTGAGTAATGCATAATTGTATGACTATCAAATTTATTCACCATTTGTCAGTTTTTGGTGATTATGAGTGAAGATGTCATCAACATTTGTGTACGAATCTTTGTGTAGACGTTTGTTTTCATTTAGATGAATAACTAGGAGTGCGATTGCTGAGTTAAGGGGTAAGTGCATCTTTAATTTTCCGAGAGGTTGCTGGACTGTTTTCCAGCGTGGCTGTAGCACATTGCATTCCACCACCCATGTGTAAAAATTCCAATTGCTCTTCATCCTGGCCTGACTTGCAATTTTCAGTTTTTTAAATAATAACCATTTTCATATAGGTGTATCAGTTCTTAGTGTGATATTGTAATTAGTCATTCTCCTAAGTGGATAGTGGTACCTCATTTTAATTTGCATTTCTCTAAGGATCAGCGATGTTGAGCATCTTCTCGTATTCTTGTTTTCTGTATCTCCTCAGTGAAGTGTTCAGTAACTTTTTGCCTATTTTTATTGTCATCTGTTTTCTTATTACTGAGTTGTGAAAATTTTAATACCAGGATGACATTCTTATTTGAACATACTTTCTCATGTTACAGTCTTGAAGTTTATAGTTGCAAAGCCACTTCAGAGCATTTTGTTGGGAGTCATGGGGCCCATGTGTAAACATCAGTGTTGTCAATGATTTGACAGGGGCTTGAGCAAGGCACTTCCATAGATAGGCCTAAATTTCCTCATCCTTATATGGAAGTGTTGGGGTAGATGATAATCAAGATCCTCTTTTGCTCTAATGGACTATAATCTATTTAAAACTGCTAATGGTACATATTTATTTTTAAATCGAGTTTCCTTTGGTGTACCTCTGTGTTTTGACTGCCCAACATCTGTTCACCTTGTCACTGGCTTAGTTGGAAGAGGAGAGGAGACCTAGGGGAGTTCCTTAAGTAGAGTTTTATAAGTTTTTGTTATGGACTGAATTTTTTGCCCTCCCCCTCCCCCCTCCCCAATTCATATGTTGAAATGCTAACCCCCAATGTGATTGTATTAGGAGATGAGGCCTTTGGGAGATGATGACGTCATGAGAGTGGAAACTTCATGAATGGTGCTTGTTTAAAAGGGACCCCAGGGAGCTCTTCTATACTTTCTACCATGTGAGGACACGGGGGAAGATGGCCATTTGTGAACTAGGAAGGGGTCCCTCACCAGACACCGAATCTGCCAGTGCCTTGATCTTGGAGTTTCCAGCCTCCAGAACCGGGAGGAATAAATATTGTTTAAGCCACCCAGTCTCTGGTATCTTGGTTATAGCTGCCTGAACGGATTAAGCCAGTCCTCTTCTTTTCAACTGAATCACCCCTCGCTGCTTTTCCTCTTGGCAGTTCATTCCACCTCCCCCTTTTTCTCCCCAAAGCCCCAGTAGACAGTTGTATGTCATAGTTGCACATCCTTCTAGTTGCTGTATGTGGGATGCCACCTCAGCATGGCCAGACAAGCGGTGCGTCGGTGTGCGCCCGGATCCGAACCAGGACGCCAGCCGCGGAGCAAGAGCACTTAACCGCTAAGCCACAGGGCCGGCCCCTTGGCAGTTCAATTAATGGAGACTTGCTGAGATTCTGACTGGCATCTCTCCCCCACACCCCTTAGGTGCTCATGTTCAGTGCTCTGTGAAGTCAGATGTCTCCTCACTGGTGGGCATCTCTCCTCTGCTGTTTCCTCTTCCTGTTGTCATTGTCCTTGCTGGTTATGTTTTTTGAAATGTCTTTACTGTCCTTTTAATACGGTTTCAGGAAGTAATGGAGATAAACACATGTATTCGGTTTGCCACGTTTAACCAGAGACATCACCTCTGTGACATCTGATTAAAAGAATGAACTGGAAAATGTTGGGGGACATTATTTTGGCAGCCATGTGTGAATACTGGAGTAGAATAGGTCAGGAACCAGAGACAGGGAATCAAAGAAGGCTGTTTCCCTAAGTGTAATGTAAGGGGATGAAATAGGGGTTCCTGATGAGAACAGCTTGAATCAGAAATTTATATCTGGAGGAAGAGTAAAGTAGGGTTTAATAACTTTTAAGGTGCTGAATAACCATGGTCAAAGGGGAGAGAAATTGAAGTAAACTCTTGTCATTTAGAGCTGGTAGAGTCCTGTTGATGGGAGTCAGGTAGACTGTGTTAGTATTAAAATGAAGCCAGACTTAGATGAATTGTTGAGAAGTTGAACTCTGAAAGGAAAAAGCACTAGGGCAAGAATTAAAGGTATTAGGAAGGAATTCAGAGCAAGATTTTACTTTTCTTTTCAGGCAAGTGAGACCTGACCTGAGCCTAAAACCAGTGAAGAGATAGAAGATTTGGGTATGTGGGAGGAAGTGGGTATTTGATGGGAGGACTCCTGGTTAGGCAACCCAGAGCTCTTCCCAAAGCATGTACTTTGATGCCGTGAAGGCTGGTTTGCCTACAGGATACTTTCTGAATTTGATGGTTGTATGCTGAGCATAGTAGCCTTGAGACAAAGCTGTTGTAAATCCTTGGGATCATCTCACTTCTTCCTGGCTGGTCCCCTTTGGGTTTGCCGCCAATTAGTCCCTGCTGTTAAAATGATCAGAGCTACCTAATTAGGTGCTTACAACTAGTTATACATTATCTAAGCTATGTTTCTTGCACATGAGCTCTGCTCCTCTATACAGATTTTTGCGGGGCTCCAGGAACACCACCCTCCCCGCTCCCCGCAGAGGCGAACGTGCGCGTGGGCGGCCGAGCTGCAGCTCAGGGTTGGGCAGAGCAGAGGACGCAGTTCGCCTGGGCGGGCGACTGCTGCGCGCCATCCCCTCGTCCTCGCCGCCTCCCCCGCGCTCTGCAGCCTGCGCCGCGCTGTCGCGCTCCCGGCTGTCCGGCTGCCGAGGTGGACACCGCACATGTCCTGCCCTCCGTCGGTGAGTGCTCGGGGGCCGGGCTGGTGGCGGCGGGGTCGGGGGCGGGAGGCGCGTTCCCGGCTGGTGCAGGAGCCCCGCGCCCTCAGCCTGTCCCTGCGGGGAGTTGGGGCTCGGGCTGGGGGCGGGGCTGGGGGGGGGTCTGCCGGATGGGGGGTCGGGGAGGGCGTGTGGTTCCTGCCCGCCCTTGGCTAAATTTAGTGCGCCCCCCGCCCCGCAGCCCGGGCGCCCCGCTCCGCCGGTGCTGGTCCATCGGCTGTTTGCCGATTTCTGGAACTTACTGTAGAACTTAATTAAGCAGGGGGGTACAACTTATAGCTGTAAGTTTTCTTTCAGCTGAAAAGGGGGCGTCACGTGAACTTCTTATTTGCACGTTCTATACGCAAGAATAAGTACTAGCCACAGACTAGCGTGGTAGCGTAAATAGAAGTTTAGGATTTAAAACAATGTTGGAGTGTCTGAACCATGTTACTTACCTTGAGTGATTTTCAAGAGGAAGACTATGTTAGATTTCAAGTAGTTATAAAATTGAGTATATATCATTTCTTACTAAATTTAATTGGTCTAATTCCATTTTAAACTTTTGGATCTTGCATATCCCTAATATGTAAGTCTCTACAAATGAATTTTTGGAAAATAATTTTTCAGTGCTCTTGAATATATTTAGTTGACGTGTTTGTCATCAAATAGTGGCCATTATAGTTTCTGTTCTTTTATTTTAATATATTGTGAAATAAAATATTTTTCCAAGATTCAGGAGCCTCTGGTTAATATGCTGCTGAATCTATTATGAGTTTTTACTGTGTAATCCAGAAACGTGATCTAATTGCAGTATACTTCTAGTCACTTTTTAAAACTGCACTGCAGAAACATTTGTAAAGCAAATAGTTTTTTCTCAGAAATTCGTATCCAGTGGTAAACCTTACCTGAAAGATGGTGAAGCAGACACCATAGGAGTAGTACCTAGCTTTTATTCTGGTATCAGTGTAGTTTCTTCATCTTTCTTCTAAGGATGATATGGAAGGAGTGACCATTTAGCAGCCTCCATGCTAAATATGTTCTGAAGAAGTGTTTTGTTGTGCCAGTACAGGATGTAGAAAAAAGTCTTACATTTTAATGTTTTTAGGCCTGTAACATGGAGCCGCCATTTACTTTTAAAGGAAGAAATAGGGCCGGCCCCGTGGCTTAGCAGGTAAGTGCGCCCACTGGGCTACTGGCAGCCCCGGTTAGGATCCCGAGCGCGCACCGACACACCACTTCTCCGGCCATGCTGAGGCGGCGTCCCACATACAGCAACTAGAACGATGTACAACTATGACATGCAACTATCTGCTGGGGCTTTGGGGAAGAAAAGGAGGAGCATTGGCAATAGATGTTAGCTCAGAGCCGGTCTTCCTCAGCAAAAAGAGAAGGATTAGCAGGGATGTTAGCTCAGGGCTGATCTTCCTCACAAAAAAAAAAAAAAAAGGGAGAAATGAACAAAATTTATCCTCATAACAGTTATGTCAAACTAAAAAAGCAATAAATAATAAAAATGAACGGAAATTGTTTAGCGTGTGAAAAACAGAATAAAACAAAGGAGATAGCTCCTTGTGCATATGTCTACGTCTTACATTTAATGAAATTTGTTAAAAATTTATTAGCGCATACATAGTTTTTATGTGTTCAAAAATAGCTTTACACATGCAAGTGCTTCATCTTGAACATTCATTCTTCTATTACTTCCTCCTTTTCTAATTCATAATAAAAAAAGGAAGTCCTCCCAACCAAATGCCGTTAGTTAAATGAGCCAAGATCGACAAGATTGCATCTATTCATTCAATCATAGACTCATACGACGAGTACCATAGGAGTATACTACTATCCCTGCCTTTGGGAAGCCAGCAGGACAGTGGAAGGAATGGACGCAGACCATGTCTTGGAACATTTGCTTAACCTGTACGAAAGACCACAACATAGTTTATCTCTGATGAAAGAAGTTTTACATGCTTATTACTGAAACATACTTGTTAAAAAGATCAGGTTAGTTTTATAAGTTAAACATGGTCATAGAAGCACTTACTGCTTGATGGAATGTTGGTAGTTAATGCGTATACCTTGTAATATGTAATGTCTTAGTTTTTTATAAATTTACAAATTTATATTTTTATGGCACGTACTTGAATTTAATGTTTCTCTGATGATGATTTAGAGCAGGGTCTTGCAGTTGGTACTTGCGATACCTGTCCTTTCAGTTTGTTCATAGAGAAATATACAGTGTGTGTTCTTTTGTTGAAAGTACAAAAAGATCTCAGGTGTGTGTGTACTGTTAACGTATTTTAGAGTTTTTTGTGAATTTAAATTTTATATTTTGTCCCATTCACTCCTTTTATTTCCTAAAATGGATATTCTCCTGGCCTTCCATCTTCTGCATCTGTATTAGAATTATTATACATTTTAATTTAAAAAAATATGGATTTTTCCTTCATTTTAAATTGATAAATAGATGCTATAGGAAAAAAAGGCTTGGGTCCGTTTAGCACCAGGGAACTCTTTAAAACTCCTTGGTCTGAGGTGACACTTTCTTAGCTAGGTGTTTTCCCTGACCTCACCCAACCAAGTAATCAAGTTTAGATATAAGCATGTTACGTAAACCTGCCCTTTCTATACACCACATACACACACCCTCATCTGTAGTTTTCATCATCCTTTATTCCCACTAACACGTTATAGAACTGAGCTGTTTGACGCTCTGGGCTTTTCTTCATTTTTCTCCCTTGGGTTTATAATCTTTTCGTTTATTTTTCTTTATTCCTTAAGAATTCCAGATTTGTGTTAAAACTACCATGGAACCTTGAGACTTATTTGTAAAAGTTAAAGGCAAATCTTACAATGCAGAGAAAAGTAGAGGCAGAGTTCCTACTTAGAGTTCGTGTTTGGATTGGGAGAATCTACGATTATGCCTCAAAATACAAAATGCCACTTTTGTTTAGAAGATTTTAAGACAACAGGAAAATTCACAAGTGGCAGAACTAAATTTAGAATGGTTGAATACTTAGTGGAACTAAACTTTAGCTTACCACGGGGGTGGGGGTGTGGCAGAGAATTACAACAAAAAGCGTAACTTGAGAGAAATGTAGTCATTCTTTCACTGTAAGTAAAGCGTCACAGATAAAGAATCTCAGAACTATAAAGAGACTGAGCAGTTATGTAGTCCTAGTTTCTTATTTTGAGAGAAGAGACTGAGGTAGAAAGGGAGATGCTTGTCCCAAATCACACAACTAATAATTGCTAAGAATCAGGTCTCTTAAATGACCGTTTTCCTGTTTTTTTAATGTATAGTGTGTATAGATGGTTCATAACTATATATTCCGGAAAACCATCAGACCCTATCTCTACTTTTCTACTTGTGAAGGTATTTACAAGAAAAAAATCACAAAAGTCACCTTAAAATGTTTCAAAACCAGTAGGATATTCATAATTTGAACTAACTGGGTAAAATGTCAAGTCAGAGTTAGTGAAACGATCATTTTAAACTATCTAGCAAAAATTAGTTTTGCTTTTTTCAAATTCATGGCATGAACAAAACCTGATTGCCTAACATTTCAGGCTGTCATCCCTACCTATAAACCTCATAAAAAGCAATATGTGAAAAATGCTAAATTATAATTGAGGAAGTTAAATAATCCCTTGCATTCTTGTTCATGCTGGTATTTTTGAAGAAAATAGTTGACATTTAAGTGTCTCCGATCAGATTATATAACATTTTTTACATTAGTGGGATTTCAATTAAATAGATTTTCTTTGTTTCACTTGGTGTCATTAAAAATGGAAATAAAGTAGTCTTCTGAACTATTGTTTATACTTTTAAAAATACATAGCAACCATAGTTAATCTAATGATTCACACTTAAAGGGAAATTATTCTTCTCCTTCATCCAAAATACTTGAAAAAATGTTTTTTTTTTTTTTTTTTTTTCCCTTCAACTTTGTTTATTGATGTACTGAACATGGAAAAGTACAAAGAATCCAAACACAAAAGAAAACATGTACAGCCTCTTAAATACTCAACAGAATATATTTTCTATTCCAACAGATGTGAATTAAGTCATACTGTACAACTTCAAATAAATACCAGCCTTACATTTTATTAAGTGCTCTGATAAACACTGTAAAGTGAAGCACAATTTGCATGCCCTCTCATCAATGCCTTGGTTTGCTACAGTAGTATAGGAAAGAAGCATGTAGCCGCTGTTTTCCCATGAGGGAAACCTTATTTTTTTTTAAGTATATACACTTATTTTGTTTTTTTTATTATTTTTTTTAAACGCAGAAGGTTAACTGACAATCTAAATGCACCTAAGGATATGAGAAAGTGCTAAGCCAATTGATTTCTGAATAGCATTGAGTGGGTCAGCATGAAAACTCGCTTATTCACTTTAGCACGCGCCTCACAGTATATGTACTGTACTATACTGAAAAATTTTATAACTACAATTTTAAATGATAAAAAATAAAACTCAACGCAACCGCAAAGATAATGTACAACTACGTTATGCATAGCACATTGCCTGTTCTAAGGGGAAGCATGTGAGCATCTCAGTTTATACAAAAAGCAGGACGTAACTATATAGTTCTCAGTGCATCCTGATGAAGGCATTTTTGCCTTCAGCTTTTTTGAAAATTTATTATAAGCTAGATGCTAATCAGAAAATATTTTGTATTTTTTAAAATTTCTTTCATACATGGTAAAGACTTATTTTATTATTTCCCCAAATAGTGGTTTAAGCATCATACAAAGTTAAATTTCAATAGCATACAGATATTTATGATTTTTGTATGAAAAATGTAAGGAAATTTGTTCAAAACCTATGGTTATACTCATTTTTTTTTTTTTTACCACAAACATATTTATAAACGAAAATGTAGCATCACCATAAACAGCTGAAGCTAGACTATCTACAGACAAAATTAGCAACAAATCTGATGCACTGTAAATTCAAGTCCTCAGGACAACAAAAGTGATTAAGCAAGACCTCAAGTAACAATGTTAATGCCATTTACAAAGGAAAAAACTGATACAAAAACATTCAAAACCTGAACATCACTTGGCATGTAAGGGAAAAAAAAAATCAAATTAGCTGAAAGGTTCATAAACACAAGGTCTTATTTACATTACACAAAGCTCAGGTGTTAGCCTTGAACGTAACTTTCAAAATACCTTCAAATATATCCAACTCAGGTCACTTTTGCCGATTTGCTGCAGTACAAATCCTGTGCAACATCTTTTCTCCTTAAGACAAAACAATTCTTCAAACAATACTGCAAGTACATCACTAAACACCATGAGCTCTATCTGAAGGGATTTCTTTAGGAAGAACAGATTTTTTTTCCCCCATCTCTTGGTAATTTAAATTTCTTGCCTGCTCTTATATATTCTTTTGTAAATTTTTTTTTATTTGTTTCAAAATCACAAATCAATGTGAGCCACCTATCACATAATAACCAGGATAATCAGACGCTCCACTGGTGATTACAAAAACAAAACCAGCAGTGTTTCCCCCATTGATTCTACTCCTTTCATACAAAGATCTCAAAAGTATTTTCTACATCATAAATCTTTCTAAATTTTCCAACCGCTGCAAATTTCCTGGTAAATTTTAAAAGCTCACTAGGTGTCATATGAAGAGATTTCTCAAAGTATTCAAGTCAAAATATTTGTTCCAGGACCAGTAAAAAGTTTCTCCAAATTTTCTTTTTTATAAAAATAGATGCTTTTTTTAAACCCACATCAAAGAGGCTCTTATCTCTTTGGCAAGGTACTGCTTTACGAAAAGTTCTCCAGTATTCTTACAATAAGCGTTTATAATGTAGCCCCCCCCTTCCCCAACCCAAATCATAATTACAAAATAAATACTGTTTTCAACTTCATAAATAAAATGTAAACTTCAAAATACTTTTCTTAGACATAACAGCAATGCTTTAAATGTAAACCAAACACAAAGCTAATCGGAAAAAGAAAAAAAAAAGGGGGAAAAAAAGACACAACCAACTGAAGAATTACAACACAAAGCCTCAATATTTACTCACAGGTTCAAGGCAGTTATGTAAAAGAAAAGAAATGTCTTCCCTTAGCTGAAACACTTTAAAAGGTCCACCTTCTTCAAAGAAGGCAATAGAATGCAATGTGACAGGTAAAAACCCTGTACCTCTTGTCCATATTCAAACATAAAAGATATTTAAGAAGTTTTAATTCAAATACTAGCAATAAAAATCTCACATATTTCTTAGGATGCTAAGTAGTCGTATTATCCCCATCTCAACACTGACTTACAAAGACATTTACTAATGTATAAAGTTTCTCTTAACTTGCCTTTGTTGTATAGTTTTCATATATAAATGGACTGAGGACAAGAGCTCTTTAGGCTTTGTGCGTTTTGTTTGTCTTAAAGGAGACCTGCAGGACTCTGTCTCCCAGACGGTATCCATTGAGGCTAGCTATCGCCATGGCAGCCTCATCATAGTTTGTCATAGTCACAAATCCAAAACCTTTGCATTTATTGGTGTTAAAGTCACGGATGACCTTCACATTGGTGACAGCTCCAAAAGGCCCAAACATCTGCCAGAGGATACTCTCATCTGCATCAGGAGCCAGGTTGTACACAAAAATACACCACCCTGTTCCGGGGTGCCCAGGGATATTAATTCCAGCCAAACTGGTCATTCCATCAATGGTCATTGGAGAAAACCTACTCTTTACTCCATAAGCCATATTGAGCAGATTGTCGAACCTAAAACGCTGTGCCTGCTGAGCTAGAGGTCCTGGATACCTTCTGTTTGGAGACTGGTACAGCTGGGAGAGGATGGCCTGATTGGTTTTTTGGCTTGGATTATTAGCAAACTTTACAGTGATTGGCTCTGTGGCACCAGGAGGCTTCTGGCCATTTAGGCCTTTGATAGCTTCTTCTGCCTCAATCCGCTTGTCAAATCGGATAAACCCTACACCCCTTGATATGCCAGTGACCTGGTCAACAAGAATGCGAGAAGTAATAATGCGTCCATATTGTGAAAAAAGCTGTTCCAACTCCTTCTGGGTCATTGTTTTCGGAAGTCCGCTGACATACAAATTTGCATCTCTGATAGAAGCTGAACTTGGGCGAGCGTAGGAAACTTTTATTGTTTTGGTTTGAAGTCTCAATCCATTCAGGGTGTTGATAGCTTTTTCTGCATCCTTAGGGTCAATGTAGTTCACGAAGCCATATCCCAAGCTCTGCCCTGTTATTTTGTCTCTTACAAGCTTACAGGACTCGATCTCACCGATGCTCCCAAAAAGACTCTTGAGCTCCTCCTGTGTCATGTTCTGAGGAAGGTAGTTGACTATTAAGTTGGTCTTGCTGTCCTCTGTGTTCCCAGAGTCAACTGGTGACGAGCAGTTGTTGTTGATGGTGGTTGGACCATTGGCTGTGTTATTGCAAGTTGGTCCATTAGACAGTTGTGTTTCCATGGCAGCAATTACCTGCTGCTGCCCCTGGCGCTGCGGCGGCTACGGCTCGCGCCGCCGGCCGGCAGCACAGCCGCGGAGGAGCCGCTCCGGGCGGGCTCGGCGGAGAGGCGGTGGCGGCGGCGTCCCCAGTCCTGGCGGTGGCGGGAAGGCGGGCTGGAAGCCGGTGGCACCCCCGCCCCACCCGCGCCGCGCCGGCCTCCTCACCGGGCCGGCAGCTGCCTCAGTGACGCCCCGGCGCCGCGGGCCCGCCGTTTGTAGCGGGGCGGGGAGGAGGGGCTTGCCTGGAAGAGCGCCAGGAGGCGGGGCCGGCGGCGAGTTCGCGGCGCCGCATCCACCGCCGCCGGCGCGTGCCCTGCCCGGCCGCCCCGCTGGTCGGGGCCGGCGAGGAGACGCCCGGCTGCAGCCGCCGGGCTCCGTCCCTCCCGGCCTCCGCTGCCCAGCGAGCTCCCTCTTGAAAAAATGTTTTTAAAATGTTTTGAGTAACTTCATTGAATTTATATTTTATTTATTTTTTTAGACCAATCCGGTCATATCTGTTTTAATATAGTGCACAATGAAATACGCCATAATAGCAAAGATAGTAGCAAGGTATTTTAGATGAACTCCAAATAGTTGTACTTCACTTTCAGAAATTTTGTACAGTATGGACCGACATCAATCATAGTGTCAAAAGCAACGATTATGAAAGGAAATGTTTATTGGCAGAAATACTAAAGTGTCTTGTAAGTTTTTCCAATTATGCCATTTTCTTAAAAGTGCCCTAATATTTCCGTTAGGCTAAATTACCTAAAATTACATTAATTTTAAAAACCAAGTTCATTGAATCCTTCCCACTTTTATAATGTCTCAGTATTTTTATTTTCTAGTTTAATTTATTCCATAAACTTGGATGAATTCAAGTGATTTATGATAAAGCGTTAATGTTTTGCTCTTATATAAAAACTTGGATAGTATTAAAAAATACAGATCTATACATATGTGCAGGATTCTCCCTATAGAACACTTAAAATCCTTCTATACTGCTTGGTATTTTATTACTTAATGATTACATTGCTATTTTTTCTTTTTTCTTTTATTCTGGGTACCCTCTATCAGGCTTAAGAAAGCCGTTTCTTTAACTTGTGTAATTCCATGCTAACAAAATTCGTTGACTTGAATTTCATTTTAAAATTGTATATTGTGATATATGTTTTTGTTTTGCTTTCTTAACTAGTGAAAAAGGCCATAGATTTTAAATCTAGAGGATGTAAATTGTTTCCAGGGGAAGACAACAGCAACAGGTTTTCTATCTGTAAGTGTACTCCTTTTTTGTTACTTTGATCTCTAGTGCAAGAGTGAAGTTTGTGATGTCTGTGTTGTTTGTGTGTGTTTTATAAAAATGTGTATTTCCCAAGTTAACTGCATTAACATCTATATAACATGCATGATGATTATTCAATATTTTCTTGTATTTAAATGTGTATTGAGTTAATGGATTAATGTGGTCAGCTCCCAAGCTCAGATTGTTTCAAAATGTAAGAAAAACTTCTGGTCTAGTGTGTTACCATTTGAGTTTTGTAATTCTAGGATATGAGATTGAAAAAAATGAGTGAAATTCCTCGAATTGGTGGTTTCTTGTAGGAATTTCTGTTTGAACATATCGAAATTTCACCATAATTATTTTTCGAAAGAAAAAAGTTGAGTTAACTTCTCCAAACTCTTTGTCAGTACCTTTTGTAAATTAATTAATTAACTTATTTATTTTTGTTTTCTTTAGAAAATCTCATGAAATGACCTGAAATAGACATATTTATGTGCTGCCCCAATACCCAATTTTGCTTCACATTCAGGGATTTA
The DNA here is from genome assembly GCF_057802395.1 of Ceratotherium simum simum. Classification (NCBI taxonomy): domain Eukaryota; kingdom Metazoa; phylum Chordata; class Mammalia; order Perissodactyla; family Rhinocerotidae; genus Ceratotherium; species Ceratotherium simum. The sequence continues at coordinate 82,027,907 of NC_141904.1, read as the reverse complement.
GAGATGATCTGAAGTTCATCCATGAATCTCAGATTAAGAATCACTGAATTAGAGCATTCAACTATACTTTCATAAATGAACATAAAATTTTTAGGAACTCTATGCATTTTTGTAGTATAAATCAATAGCAGTTTATAGAAATTCTCTGCCTTACTGTTCATACAGATAGATATTATAAATTTTGAAAGAAGCCATTCATGATACATCTGACTTCTAAAATGACAGATTGATAGTAAATAAAATTAGTGATTGTAAATAACGTTTTTATTTTTTAGCAAGAGTATTTTTTAGCATCATTATTTTTATTCAATTCCAAATCCTCTAAAGAAATGAGTTTATAATTATTTATTTAATAAAAGTCATTCATTATAGTTATATCAGAAAAGGATTTTACCTACATGTGTATTGACTTGTATATGTGTGTATATATTATACTGTTACACATCTGTATAATGGTAAATGACACAAATTGAGCAGTTACATCAATTACCAAGAAAGAAGTTTGGAGCTTGTATGTTATCAAATATTTTAAAGTGTTATAATTTTAAGATATGATTTTTACATTTTGTTAGATTTGAGAATACTAAACCCAAAATGGCAGGTATCAGTAGTAAATCATTCATCAAATTGGGTTGCCCGTTTGGAAAGCGCTGAACAGTTCATTTCCCAGTATTTAGCTGTATAATTATGATTTCTTGTTCTCGTTTTTGGGTTGAGAACATATGTTCAAGATTCATACTGTTAGTTTATAGAGAAGATAAACAGTGCTGCAGTATTTTTTTCATGTGTTAACTATTAGATACATTTTGGAGAGAAAGACATTTTCCTATAATAGAAAATAGAAACAGAAAAGTTGTCAGATGAAATTATTCTGACACATTACACTTCATCATGTCTGCATGAAATAAAAGTTAAATGTTTGCAGACTTAAATGTTAGGTTTACTACCTTTTTTTCTAATATTTTTATCTGGCCAGTGTACTTATTTTGGAATTCTAGGTAGAATTATAAGCTATGCCTGTTTTACTCTTTCCTTATTTTGGCTACGCACCTGTTATTTTATATGCTGCATGCTTCAAACTTTCAGATGTCTTGGGAAATTCAGGCTGTTTATACTAAAATATCTAAGATTTATCATCGTGTTAAGATGTGTGTAAGTCTCTGTATTTAGTATATTGCCTTAGTGTACAAATATATTATTTTCATTGTTCTGGTATGAGGATGATGAGGGTGAACGAGAAAGGAAGTGTAGACATAATAGTGTATCTGTGGAAAAAATCCTTGGTCTTTTAAAAAATATTTTATTTGAAGAACATTTGCTTTAAAATGGTCAGTAGAAAAGTTAATGAGGCAAAAAAAAAGTTAATCATGAAGCAAAAAATGTTAATTTATTCATAGTTTTTAAACAAGTTTTGCATTTATCTATTACATTTTATGTAAGAGATAAAAATACTCTTGTGCTTTTTTATTTTTATTTTTGAATATAAATAATACCACTTTAACCAAAACAAATTATTTTACCCATTTTGTCATAGTCACAAAATAACAAGCCAACATTATTTGAAATTTAATTTTATTACAGTTTTTTCAAACATTTAATAACTAGCTGCAAAAATATATTCTCCATGGTAGTATATAGAAAAGAGTTATATTGTTTTAATTTCTGTCATTATTATATGTTTATTATCAAGTAAGCATTTGGGTCTTCATCTCTTTGGTATCATTTATTTAACACAGGGCCAAATAATTTTTAAAGGAGATAATATTTATCTGACATTTACCTTTCAAATGAAAAAACAAATAAAGCTTGTGTTCATTGGAAAAAAACAGTTCTATCACTGGAACTGCCAGAAGTAAGCATAAGTGTGGAGGATATGAGCCACCTTTAAAGTTTAACTAAGAAACAGATTAATAAGAGATTCAGGAAGCTGCAGTAGTGTTTATAGGGAGCATTTGGTTTTTATATTTTAAAATGTTGAACTTAGGGAACTAGTAGTCTTGCCAACTTTTCTACTAGGCTACTCTAGAATATTAAAATGGAATTATAAACCAACTGTGAATTTCCCATAATGTATTGGGTTTTTTTTTTTTATTATTTCAGCTTCAAATGTGTACTTTGATTCACTCGTATTATCCATTCACTCCACAGTTCTGTTTGAACTACTTCTCCATGGCAGCACCATGCTAGGCTAAGAAGGTAAACAGAGTGAGTGAAACACTCTCAGCTGGCAAGGATCCGACATTTTATTGGGACTCTTAAGTGAGTTAAGAGGCAACTCTTTGTGGAATATAAAGTTAGTATACAGTAACATTCCCTCAACATCCATGATGTTTGAGTTCAGACCAAGATCCAAAAGCAGTGTATTTTATAAAGTGTTATAAAATTTGAAATCTAAAATAAAAAAATCTAAGGCAGCTAGATGAGGTTAATGTGGAGGTGACTTTTAGTCAGAATCTACTTATTTTACTTTTAGGGTAGATTATGTGCAGAGTAGAATATTTATCAAAGATATTTTTAATTCTCTATAGGTAGGATACTAATCCAATTAATTTTTCTGTTGTACTATTGGTAAAACATCAGTAATTTAATTTCAGTTATTAAAATAATTTTTTCACTTTTTACCTGTTGTTAATAAAAGAAGACCATTTCCAATTTCTCCATTTAAAAAGTCTTTTAACGTTGAGATTAAAAGAAGTAAAAGAGAAAGAAAAATACTAATAAATATTGGTTTAGTTCTCCTTTAAACTATGTGTTAACACCACACTGCACTTTCCTGTATTAGTGTCCAATAGTCCTCAGAATGAAAATTCAGTTTTTATTGACTGGATTTGAGTCTGCTTTTGCCACCTACTATGTGTGAGACCCTGTGCATGTCACATGAATTATAGAGCTCAATTTCCATATCTGTAAAATAGTAGCATAGTATTACGTGAGGGTTATTGCGAGGATTAAACATGATATTGAGGGCCGGCCCCGTGGCTTGGTGGTTGGGTGCGCGCGCTCCGATGCTGGCGGCCCGGGTTCGGATCCCGGGCGCGCACCGAGGCACCACTTCTCCCTCCATCCTGGGGCTGAGTCCCACATACAGCAACTAGAAGGATGTGCAGCTATGACATACGACTATCTACTGGGGCTTTGGGGGAAAAAATAAATAAATAAAATCTTTAAAAAAAAAAAAAAAAAAAAAAACATGATATTGAGTGGAAGTGCCCAAATATCTTAGGTATTTTCTCCCAATAGAAAGATACAACCAAATTGCCCACCGTTGCTGGTTAGCTTTGAGGTCAGAGAGCTGGGCTGAGTCTCACTCTGCCTCTTGTTAGCCCCTTGTTAACTTCTTAATAACTGAGAATACCTGCCTCAGAGGGAGTTGTATGAAAAAATTTAGCACAGTTGCTGACTTGTGTTCAGCAAATACTAATTATTATTATTTTTATTATTATTCACCACATTTTTTTTTAATAATTTTATTTATTTATTTATTTTTCCCCCAAAGCCCCAGTAGGTAGTTGTATGTCATAGTTGCACATCCTTCTAGTTGTTGTATGTGGGACGCGGCCTCAGCATGGCCGGAGAAGCAGTGCGTCGGTGCGCGCCCGGGATCCGAACCCGGGCCGCCAGCAGCGGAGCGCGCGCACTTAACCGCTAAGCCACGGGGCCGGCCCAACCACATATGTTTTAACTCTTGCTATGCACATGACATTGTACTATAGTAGGAGTATAAAAATGAACAGTGCAGGCTCTGCCATCAAGTAGTCTATATAACTTTTTTTGTGTGTGTGAGGAAGATTAGCCCTGAGCTAACGTCTGTGCCAATCCTCCTCTTTTTTGCTGAGGAAGACCGGCCCTGAGCTAACATCTATTGCCAGTCCTCCCCCTTTTTTCCTCCTCAAAGCCGCAGTATATAGTTGTATGTCATAGTTGCACATCCTTCTAGTTGCTGTATGTGGGACGCCGCCTCGGCATGGCCCGACAGGCGGTGCCTTGGTGCACGCCCGGGATCTGAACCCGGGCTGCCAGTAGCAGAGCGCATGCACTTAACTGCTAAGCCACGGGGCCGGCCCCCTATATAACTTTTTTTTTTTTTCCTTTCTTATTAATTTATCTTTTTATTACTATATTTGCAGTAGGTTCAAATTGGTCTTCTGGAGTATAATGAGTTAGGCTATTTCAAATAGAATGAGCAAGATCCTTATTTAAAATAACTTGAGATATCAAATTTTACTGCTTTAGCACCAACATTTAAATACAAATTCTTTTCCCTTTTTCAACTAATTATTATGCATCTCCTGTACACATATTCATTTTCTAATGTACAAAATTAAATGAGGTACATCATATCTTACTCTTTTTTGTTTTGTTTTGTTTTTCTGTTTTTTTAAATTTTTTGTTTATTGCAGTAACATTGGTTTATAACATTGTAAAAATTTCAGGTGTACATCATTGTACTTCTATTTCTGCATGGACTACATCATGTTCACCACCAAAATACAACATCACCACACACATGTACCGAATTATCCCTTTCACCCTCCTCCCTCCCCCCTTCCCCTCTGGTAACCACCAATCCAACCTCTGTCCCTATGTGTTTGTTTATTGTTGTTATTATCTACCACTTAATGAAGGAAATCATACGGTATTTGACCTTCTCCCTCTGACTTATTTCACTTTGCATTATACCCTCAATGTCCATCCATGTTGTCACAAATGGCTGGATTTCATCGTTTCTTATGGCTGAGTAGTATTCCATTGTGTATATATACCACAGCTTCTTTATCCATTCGTCCCTTGATGGGCACTTAGGTTGCTTCCAAGTCTTGGCTATTGTGAATAACGCTGCAATGAACACAGGGGTGCATGTACCTTTGCAAATTGGTGTTTTCAAGTTATTTGGATAAATACCCAACAGTGGAATAGCTGGATCATATGGCAGTTCTATCCTTGATTTTTTGAGGAATCTCCATACTGTTTTCCATAGTGGCTGCACCAGTTTGCACTCCCACCAGCAGTGTATGAGAGTTCCCTTCTCTCCACATCCTCTCCAACACATGTTGTTTCCTGTCTTGTTAATTATAGCCATTCTGACGGGCGTGAGGTGATATCTCATTGTAGTTTTGATTTGCGTTTCCCTGATAGTTAGTGATTTTGAACATCTTTTCATGTGTCTGTTGGCCATGTGTATATCTTCTTTGGAGAAATGTCTGTTCAGGTCTTTTGCCCATTTTCTAATTGGGTTGGTAGTTTTTTTGTTGTTGAGATGCATGAGTTCTTTATATATTTTGGAGATTAAGCCCTTATCAGATGTATGGTTTGCAAATATGTTCTCCCAATTGTTAGGTTGTCTTTTCGTTTTGTTGATGGTTTCCTTTGCTGTGCAGAAGCTTTTTAGTTTGATGTAGTCCCATTTGTTTATTTTTTCTATTGTTTCTCTTGCCCGGTCAGATGTGGTGTTTGAAAAGATGTTGCTAAGACCGATGTGGAAGAGCGTACTGCCTATGTTTTATTCTAGAAGTTTCATAGTTTCAGGTCTTACATTCAAGTCTTTAATCCATTTGGAGTTAATTTTTGTGTATGGTGTAAGGTAAGGGTCTACTTTCATTTTTTTGCATGTGGCTATCCAGTTTTCCCAACACCATTTTTTGAAGAGACTTTCTTTTCCCCATTGTATGTTCTTGGCTCCTTTGTCAAAGATTAGCTGTCCATAGATGTGTGGGTTTATTTCTGGGCTTTCTATTCTATTCCATTGATCTGTGTGTCTGTTTTTGTGCCAGTACCATGCTGTTTTGGTTACTATAGCTTTGTAGTATATTTTGAAATCAGGGAGTGTGATACCTCTAGCTTTGTTCTTTTTTCTCAGGATTCCTTTAGCTATTCGGGGTCTTTTGTTGTTCCATATAAATTTTAGGATTCTTTGTTCTATTTCTGTGAAAAATGTCATTGGAACTTTGATAGGGATTGCATTGAATCTATAGATGGCTTTAGGGAGTATGGACATCTTAACTATGTTAATTCTTCCAATCCAAGAGCACGGAATTAACTTTTTAAAAAAAGAGTAATCACAACTTTATTAAGAAAAAAACTGCCATAGCAGTGTTTTTGAAGTGTTATTGAAGTAAGGTAGAGGGACTGACTGCCTCTAAAATGTAAAAGTCAAAGAAAGCTGCACAGAGGGTATTTGGACTAATTCTTGAAAGATGAATAAAAGTTTCCATCTAGTTGAGTGTGTTTATATCGCTAAGATGCATAGAGAATGATTTGAGTAGGTACTTGTGCTGAGTGGAAATACGTTGAGTAAATAAAGTGTTCAACTAGGCCTAAAGGAAGATTTACATTCATATAAATAAACCTAAAAGCAATTGATGTTTTTAGTTTACAAAATATCCAGATGTTTAAAATTAGATAACATAATACCTAGTAATATTTTAAATTTCATCAGAATGGTTTGTAGCTTTAACTGTAAGATCTCTTTTGAAATTTTTTCTTAGTATTTACTTAAAATACCTTTTTCAATAATCTCTAATCCCCATAGTTCGATATTACAGCCCTAAGAGATTTCAACTCAAAGTTGACTTAAAATATCAGGACTTATGTAATAATATGATTAAAAAATTATAAGTGAAGTGTCCTGTATTTCTAGAATGATATATTTTAGAATTAGATGGAATCTTTCAGATTGTCTAACACAAACACCATTATTTTATAGAGGCAATTGTGATCTGGCAGAGGCCATGTGAAAACCCAGTCTTTGTATTGCTAGACTAGTATTCATTCCTTCTTTCATTTATTTAAGATTCATAAGCGTCTAATGTATCAAAGCCTTGTATTATTAAGGTTAAAATAATATACGTTATAAGCACAATTGAGTTTTCTTCCTCAAGAAGTTTATAGTCATACCATGTTAAAAATAATCATTAACATGGGTTTTACTCTACATAATTTATTTTAACATTGTTTTTCTTGTATGTTGTAGTAGAATGATATGTCTGTTTTTTTCAATATGTAGACAAGTTCAGTTAGCTATTAATGAGCAGCCGTGGTAGTTGCTCTTTTCAAGTATAAACTGTGAATATATTCTTCTGGAAAGGTTCCTAGATACATATATAATAATTACAATCTCTCTTTTATTGTTCTTGCTAGTGGAAATTTAACTTAGATGGCTATAACATCTTGTGGAGTCAAACATGTGTTATGAGCATTTACAGCAATTGCCGCTGTTTGTTTTGACAGAGTGTAGTCAGTTCTTTGATAGTGTGTTCAACAGCTTAGGACCATATCAACAGGATCAGGCAGGGTTTTAGTTTAGTTTGTAGAGTGACCTGGAATTATGTTGAACTGAGATTGTCTATGATGTAGACTTCCCTCCTCAAAAGAGAAGCTTAAAAGAAAACCTGTTTTAATCATCAGTTTTTAAATAGAAGTTTTTACTGTTTTCAGCTTTATGATAAGAATGGTTAATTCAGCATAAAACTAGTCATTTTTAGGTCAGAGGTTTTAATCCAAACAAAAGCAGGAATTTTTTTTATTTTTAGCGTAAGCTCATCTGAACATTTACATTGCTCCACAAAAAAGGGAAAACAGCCGACTATCAGATACATATCCAAACTAAATTTGCAGTTTATTTCAGAAGTCAAATTCTATGATATGTAAGAACTTTGTTCAAAAAACTGGACTGTAATATGACAAAAACTCGATTGTGTGGAAGTAACGGTTTTTGGGTGCCTAGTATATACGTTTCACTGATAGACTATTTGGCCACATGTAAAATATATTTTAAATATTTTCAACAGTTTGCAAGAAACTAATACTATTTTCAAAAATTCTGTTAATACTTTTATAGGATATAAATCTGTAAATCCAAAGCATGTTCTTTTTTTTTTTTTTTAATCTTCATAAGCCATGTCACAATGAGGAAGTTAATTTATGGGTGGTTACTTAGATCTTTGTGGATACTGATAGTTGTCTATCAAGTATCAGGATTTTATTGAGTGTATTATTTCTGTGCTAAGCGTGTGATGAATTCAAAAGAAGTATAAGATACAGTCTCTGTTTTCAAAGGAAAAGTCATAGAGATGAGACTACCGAGAAAAATTATTGGTCAATTCTAAGAGAATTACTACAGAATGAGTATGACATGTGAGTGGGATTGAATCATAGCTGTCTTCAAATGTGTGATGCGTTGTTATCTGTAAGAGAGATCAAACCTGTCCCGGCATAGGTTGTAGAACTTAGTGTATGGAACCTCAGGAAGATACAAAATAGTTTCTTGTAAAGAAGACTGTTCTAATGTTGAGTTTTTTCAAATATACATTGTATGCTTCAGAAAGCAGTAACTTCTTAAATCACTAAGAAGATATTCAGGCATAGCTTGATGGCCAAATTGGGTATTTAGAAAGCATTAAGGGCCGGCCCTGTGGCTTGGTGGTTAAGTGCGCGTGCTGCGATGCTGGTGGCCCGGGTTCGGATCCCGGGTGCGCATCGAGGCACCACTTCTCCGTTCATCCTGAGGCCGAGTCCCGCATACAGCAACTAGAAGGATGTGCAGCTACGACATACAACTATCCACTGGGGCTTTGGGGGGAAAAAATAAAATAAATAAAATCTTTAGAAAGCATTAAGCATCAAAGAGTGTGGCAATGATATGATTGTTACTGTCCCTTCTAATCCTAAGTGTCTGTGAATCTATCTAGAGATATCGTATGTTAATGTGTTTATCATCTTCTATTTTCTCTTGATGTTTGAGTTGACACGCACTTATCTTTATGGTTATCCGATTGTATAGCCAATGTTAAAACGAGTATAGAAGTATCCAACGCTGCCATCATGAAAGTTAGAGATGGGCACTCTCCTTATCCCAGTAAATGGGAACTCAGCCACGTATACATTTCTCCCAGGGCCCGGGGCCTACATATATGCCTTCAATTTCAAAATCTCTCTGTTTGAGGATCTCACTCTAGGTTGTCTTTTAGGTGGTGTCCAAGATGACAGTGTTACTTTCTTCAAGACCTCTCTCTCTTTCTTTTTTTCTCTCTTTCTTCCCTTGTTTTCTTTCTGAGTGTCTTTATTTTTCCTTTGATTGTTTCTTTTCTCCCTTCTTTTCTTTCTCCTTCCTTCCTTCTTTGATTGCTTTTTTCCTTCCTTCTTTTACTTTCTTTTTTTCCTTATTTTCCTTCCTGCTTTCCTTTCTTGTTTCTTTCTTCAACAGACGTTCACTGAATACTTATACTCCAGGCTTTCTTCTGCTTCTTGAGTGTACAACATTGAACAAAGCTGAGTAGACCCTGTTTCATTGAGTTTATATTCAAGTGGGGAGAAAAAGACAACAAACAAGTGTATAACTAACTGATGGTAGCCAGGGCTGTGCAGAAAATTAGAACAAGCTCTGTGATGTATGGGTGATTACCTTAGTTTGGATGGTCAGTAAAGGATTCTTTGAGGAGTTAAAATGTAAACTGAGACCTGAATAACGGGAAGGAGACAGCCACACTAAGATCAGAGGAGAAAGCACACCAGGCAGAGAAAACAATGAGCTAGAAAAAGCTTGAGTTGCGCTTGAGAAAAAGAAAGCCCAGTGTGCCTGGAGTTGTGGCCAAGGAGAATGGTGGAGATGAGGCAGGGCACGGGCAGGAACCAGGCCTGTGGGATCTGAGGCCTCGGTGAAGAGCTTTCTTTTAATCTAAATGAGATAGGAAGCCACGGGTGGGCTTTAGCAGAGAAGTGATATTATCTAATGTAACTTTTCTTAATTCATTTTAGCAAGAAATGAAAGAAGAAATTTTAAGTAAATAGGAGCAGGCAGACAAATTAGGCATACAGAGGTGCAGTTAACAGTTGATAGAGACTTGGAGTCTGAGTCTTAGAGGCTGCGTCCAAAACTTGAATGTGAACAAGTCACCCGGCAGTCTTGTTCAAATGCAGATTGTGACTTGATGGGATTGGGGTGGGATCTGAGATTCCGCGTTTCTAACAAGACTGCAGGTTATACTGATACACTGAATAGCGAGAACCTACATGAGGATGATTATCGTGGACAGAGACCAGTACGTATCACACAGTAGCTGTCCTCTGTCCACTTTCCATGAGATCTTGTCCTCCACTAGAATCATCACAGTGCTGATAAGCTACATCAGATAACGTAGCAAAAGCTAAACTTTAATTCTGTAAGAATGACTCTAACGGTGGGAAACTCATGCGTGGAAGGGATATTTTAGGGCAGATGGATTTTCTGGGTCAACCTTAAGGACAGTGATTAATTATGCCAACACTTAAGAATGACTGAGCTGATTATATTAGTTATGACTTTACTGGAAAGGTCAATGAATGTGTGAATAAGGGATGAAAGCATTCCCAAGTGAAGTTTTAACTCGTTTATTATTTTTAATTTTTATCCTAAATTCTGTACTTTGAAATGATTTTATTGAATGTGTTATCAAAGAACAGAAAGACAAAAACATAAGGTTTTAGTTTCCCTTTACTACCCGTGGTTCATATCTCTGAAAGGCTGACTGTTAGATGGAGGTAAACCGTAGTGGAAAGAAGGATATAAAAATTGATGTTTTCCAAAATCAATTCCAAATCAAAAATTTTTATGATTGAATGATTAAGCATTATCTTCTATTTTATTGAAATGGCGAAGTTGCATTTGCCTGCTTGAATTCCCAGGTCATTCTTTTTTTTTTTTTTTTTTTAAGATTTTATTTATTCAGTTTTTTCCCCCCAAAGCCCCAGTAGATAGTTGTACGTCATAGGTTCACATCCTTCTAGTTGCTGTACGTGGGACTCGGCCTCGCGTTGGGACGGAGAAGTGGTGCCTCGGGGCGCTCCCGGGATCCGAACCCGGGCCACCAGCATCAGAGCGCGCGCACTCAACCGCCAAGCCACGGAGCCGGCCCTCCCAGGTCATTCTTTATGAGACTAACTGGTGTATGGATTTTCATGCATGTTTAGCATAAGTAATAGAATGGAGAATTTATAACTTTAAAAAACTTATTTGGTTACATATGATTCTTGTGCAGTATTTTCATTTATTAAATTAATTATTAATTTTTTCTGTAAGAACTTCGATATTGGTAAAGTAAATATATATTTAATAGACGGGGAATTGTTAACATTTAGGTGGGTGTCCTACGTATAAATATTGACTATTGCATGTTTCATCAATATCTTGTCTTTTCTGTTGTTTTTTCATTGTTCTCTTTCTTTTTCCTAATTATACTATTTTGTGGAAAACTGTGTTCAGTGTTGATATTTGCACCAGTTTAAAAATCCATGTCCAGAAATGTACCAATTTATAATTTAAATACGTAAGTATTTATTGACTATCATCCTCATTTTCTATTCCATTACCACATTTCATCACATTTTTGAAATTGTCAAAAGTATGTCATTCATAACAGTAAATATATTTTTATATTTCTAATACTTTTATGTTTTGTTGAATAAGCTGCATTAGGCAGAAAGAAGATAAAAAATAAAATGTTGAAATTTACTTGGTAACAGGTTCATGCATTTTTAAAAGGTATTAGATAAAAGTAAATACTCTGAATGCCTGAAGACTATTATGTCAATATTAAGCAATGAAAAATTTTTTTTTTCACAAATGACAAATCTGCAAGTAACCGTTTTAACATTTTTATCCACTGCCACCCCCCTCAAGCCATGCTTTTCAGTTTTCTTCTTATGCAGAGATTTTAAGAACTTCTGATGACCCAACATTTTTGTTTTCCTTTGAGTAGATCTTAGGAGGCATATATCTTTTCATATTAACTGGAGCCATCATCTCATAACAGTGGTCTTATTTCATAAATGCTGTTTTTTCAGATTTTCAAGCTCATTGTTATGCTCACCAGTAATCGTTAATCAGATATCTTGGAAGCTAATTCCTTATATTGACATACTATTTCTCATTTGTCATGGAATGGGCAAACAAGGGAAGATGATGATAACACGTACTGCACTGAGTAAAAAGAAAGCTTTACTTCAAAGATTGGAGGTGAAAATGGGTTTGTGTGTAACTGATTTCCCCAAATGGTTACCAGAGCTAATTGTTTTACCTGTGAATGAGATGGTCACAGGGAATGTGACCTTTGTGAATTTTCAAATTTTTCCTTGTTAAAATATTTTGAAGGGGCTAGACTTCCCATTTGTGTTGAAAGCTGATGCCCAAGTGGACTCCTCTGCCTTTGGTGTATGAAGAAATGGTCCTATGTTAGAGACATTTTTATCTTGTTCAGAATTATTTCAGGGCATTTGCACCCACTTTGCAACAAGCTGCTTCCCTTGCATGTAGTTTTCTAGAGCATATGGCTGCCCTGCCGTGCACAGAATGAAATCACACAGTTAAGCTTTACAATTTTAGGAAGAGCAGAACCTTCGTATATGGGAGAACAGCATGGTGTTAGCTGTAGGCTACATTGCAGAGAGTATTTTTCTCTTCATAATTACATCATTTGTGTTCTACGTCATGGACTATTGCTTTTAGTGTTGATGCTTGATTTTTCTTTGTTTAAAATATTCTTCAAATGGCGGTTCTTCACAATACCAAGTGGGATTAAAGTGACAGAAATTTCTAGATTGATTTTATCCAGAGCCCAAAGAGGATAGAAATTTTTCATTTAGTAGGCTTACATTAAGGGAAAAAAAAAGTTCATCAACTCTTCTGAACTTTCCCATTAGAAAGGAATGGAGCCAAAGAAAGGAATGGAGCCAAAGATGATTTTACTAAAACAACTATATGATGATTTGAATTTCATGTAGCAGTTGGCTTTTCTACACCATTTTTATTCATCTATTCACACTTTTTTTGTGTGTGTGTGTGAGGAAGATCAGCCCTGAGCTAACATCCATGCCAATCCTCCTCTTTTTGCTGAGGAAGACCGGCCCTGAGCTAACATCTATTGCCAATCCTCCTCCTTTTTTCCCTTCTTCTCCCCAAAGCCCCAGTAGATAGTTGTATGTCGTAGTTGCACATCCTGCTAGTTGCTGTATGTGGGATGCGGCCTCAGCATGGCCGGACCAGCAGTGCGTCGGTGCGCGCCCGGGATCCGAACCCCGGGCCGCCAGTAGTGGAGCGCGAGCACTTAACCGCTAAGCCATGGGGGCCGGACCACATTCACACTTTTATTTATTTATTTTTTATTTTTTAAAGGATGCTTTATTTATTTATTTATTTATTTATTTTTGTGAGGCGATCAGCCCTATGCTAACATCTGCCAATCCTCCTCTTTTTTTGCCGAGGAAGACTGGCCCTGGGCTAACATCTGTGCCCATCTTCCTCCACTTTACATGGGACGCCGCCACAGCATGGCTTGCCAAGCAGTGCGTTGGTGCGTGCCCGGGATCAGAACCGGCGAACCCTGGGCCGCCGCAGCGGAGCGCGCACGCCTACTGCTTGCGCCACTGGGCCGGCCCCTAACACACTTTTAAAATAAAGTGTTTTAAGACCCTTCAAGCCATAGTATTATGCTTGGCACTATCAGTATATAATGTCTTTTCAATATGAAATTCAATTAATGAAGCCGATTCTGCTCTGTACTAACGTAAAACATGATTCAAGTCAGATACTGTCGACTACTTAAGATTTTATATTAGCTTTGCATTAAAAAGAATAAATGAAGATAAAATACACTAATCCCATCTATTTGAGGTTTTCCAAGATAGATCCTTGGCAGTTCTGATTGAATATATGGAATGTTATTAGTTGTAGTCAGGTCGTGGTGTAGATGCTAGGACTGAAGTTTCAGAATCAAACGAATGAATGTATCTTACTAACATATGTATGACCTTGGGCAATCTACGTAGCCCTTCTCCATTTTTACATCTGTAGAGAGGAGAGAAATAATCCCATTTTGAATGGGTGTTTTGTTTAAATAAGACAGTAGGCATAGAGTACCTGCACTTGAGACATACAACCAGTAGATGATACTTGCCCCCTTCTGGAGCATTTAGAAGAAGAAAATATACTCTAGTTATATAAAAATCTCATAAGGTAAAGAAAGATATGTGAACAAATTAAGAGAACAATTAGCATACAGTTTTAAATTTCTTAGCTAATTTCCGTAGAAATATATAGTTTAATGCAATATTGATAGAGAATAATGAAAACTGATACATTCAGCTCTATTTAGCACTATTCATATTGAGATCATGTGTAAGTTATAGCAAAGTAGTGTAACATTCAATTCATCTCAAGTTTCTATTAGCCCCATGTTTTTTTCTTGCCAGCTTTACCCCTTAATTCAATTACTCTCCAACTTCAGTGTAGCCAACTCTCTTCACTTTCTTTTTATCTACTCTCCTTGTGAATTCTCTATGCTTCTTGGGGTGAAAATTGGTAGAAAAGACCGTACATGTGTGATCTAGATCTTCAAAACATTCCTTAGGAAACAAGCAACCCATGGTAGAATGATGAGCAACAGCCACCCATATTTCTACTTCGATATTGTCTTCTGAAGTATGAGTGGTTATGGACAAATTAAGAGATGTTTAATACAGTACCTGAACAATAAAATCTCGAATGATTTCCTTGTACCAGTGGTATATACTTCAGAGTCCATTGGGAAACAGTGGAACGTGGGGTTAATTCAAGGAGGGCTTGCTTACAAAGGGATTATTTCTAAATAATTGGAGATAAAGGAACCACAGGGATCATGCTATAACCTAGGATAGTAGCAGCTAGGCTGTCACCATTCCTGACCCATTGGGACAGAGAGAGAAACATAAATGAGTCTGGCATGAAAGGAATAGTGACCAGTTAAGGGTCCTAGTCAACTCCAGTCAACGTAATGGTGAGGGACCCTGTGGAATAATCCTGATCTTACTTTCCTCCCTCCCTCCCTCCTCCTGCTGGAATTCTCCAGGAGATAAGGGAGTATGTTGATAGAATCTAGTGCCTCACAAACTAAAATGTTCTTAAGAATTACCTGGGCATCTTATTAAACTGTAAATCCTAATGCAGTAGGATTGAATAGGGTCCCGGGTGGGGCTTGATATCGTCTGCTTTTTTAACAAACCCTCCAGTGATGCCACTGCTGCTAGTGTAATGGCACAATTTGTGTAGCAGGAAACAGCTTATTCAGATCAATCTTCTGTACAAAGAACAAGGAGGAGAATGGATCTGGAAAGGCATATGGGCAATATAGAGCATAGACGAGTTATGATGAGTGCTCTGCTGTCTTCAGTAGCCACGAACCTAGCAGCATAACCCTGCATCAAATAGAACTCGCAGAGCCCATCAACACCTTTTTAAACAGAATCCAGGTAATGATACCAAGGCTTCTAGTGATGAACTTGGATAAAATATACTAATCTGAAATCAGAGGGATGAGGTAATATTACTTATTAAAGTTACGTAACTTTTTTTGGATTTTTTTACTTAAAATTATTCACTGTACTAATGAAGTTTGTGGTAGAATAATATATTCCACTGCCTTCAGTCTGATGATATTCATTAACTGTGGTCACTATTATTTAAGCAGTTGCTTCTTTCCCAGTCAGTCTCGTATTAGAAGGCATTATAGTGTACCTAGGTGATCTCTGATGTTGAGTGTAAAACAAATATGTGACATAAAATTACTTTGTTTATTTTGAATAAGAATTTTTTTAATAAACCTTCAGGTATATTTTTGTTGTTGAGATTCTTTGATAAGTTTTGCCTAATTTTCATGTTCTCTAAGGCATCCATCCTGGTGAAAACCAGGCCCATCCTAAAAAAAAAAAAAAAAAGTTTGGATGTTATCATTTTTCATGTTATATTCTATAGTGAAATTATCTTTGGTAAAATTAATTCATGAAAAGAGAAATTATAAACAAAACCAACAGAAAATCATTTCCATTAAGATAATGTGGTATTTCAAAACTAAAATGGGCCTAAGAAAACAAATGAATTGAGTGGGTCTTAATAGTTAACTGTAGGATGAAAGATAGTTCATTTGAAGCTGTCAGAAAGTGAGGATTAAAACTTAATTAAATTAAAGGCTGAGACAATTTTAAAAGTATCTGTGAACCATACCAGTGGTAACTTTTCCCATAGGGTGACTTTTATTATGCTAATTATAAGAATCCCTAAGAGAATATAAAAATTGCACATTTTTCGTATAATCCTGACATTTTACAGCATACTGTAACTGTAAGACCTCTCACGCCAAGCATTGCGAGCGCATCTGCTGCTATCTACATGATTGTTACAGATTCCTGAATTTGTTCCATTTCTGGGAGGGAAGAAAGTCCATATACAAATTTTAGAGTAGTGATCCAATGGTTAGTTGTGTGATTTTCAACCAGTTGTTTAGTCCATCCACTGTCTCTTTTTTTTTTTTTAAGATTTTATTTATTTATTTTTTCCCCCCCAAAGCCCCAGTAGATAGTTTTATGTCATAGCTGCACATCCTTCTAGTTGCTGTATGTGGGACGTGGCCTCAGCATAGCCGGAGAAGCGGTGCACGCCCGGGATCCGAACCCGGGCCGCCAGCATCAGAGGGCGCGCACTTAACCGCTAAGCCACAGGGCCGGCCCCATCCACTGTCTCTTAAATAAAAAGTAACAATTCGGTTAGAAGAGCTGTGAAAATTAACAAATTGATTTTATAAAATATGATTTCTCGTTTTCGCACTTGCCACTGTTCAGTTTTCCAGGTAAAAAAAATTACTGATTTCTTAGTCTGAAGCGGTTGAAAAATAATATTCCAAATTGAGACCTTGTAGCTTCAGAATCTTCTTTTGTACAAGTGAAAATGGGCCTGTTACAAGAATACTTTAAAATAAGCTGAATAACTATACATATATTCATAGAAACTAATATGATTATGTAAAGGTGTTTCCATACTTTCCTACTGGATTTACTATTTTGGTCAAAGGATTTGGGGACGTTCGTATCCTTATATTAAAAAAATAAAATTTAAGTTAGAAATCCAGGACGATTTAATTGTATACCATCCCTACACAGTGAGAAAAAAACAACACAAAATAGTTGAAAAAGTTTGAATATACTGCACCACCAATTGGAATCGCTTCTGAAACTTAAAATTACAACTGGTAATAACAGTAATAAAAATGAGTGACATTTACCGAACTCTTGCTTTGTGCCGATTTCTGGAGTTTATTGTAGAATTTAAGCATAGTGGTACAGTAAGAAACTGTAAATTTTCTTTCAGCTGAAAACGGGGCATCACATAATACCTTTACCTCAGTTACCCTTTGACTGTAACGTAGCCAACTCAGCTTGCTTTTTATCTGTTCCCCCCGGCCGCCCGCCCCCGCGGAGGCGCAGGTGCGCTGGGCGGGCGCTGCTGCCGTCGGGGGGCGGCGCGGGGGGTCGGGTGGGGGCGCGGCGGGGCTGGAGGACGCGGCCCTCGGGGGCGGCGGCGGCTGCGCGCCCTCGCCTGGTCCTCCTGGCTGGCCGCGCCTCCCCGCGCGCTGCCGGCGGTGCCGACGCGTCGCGCTGCCCGCTGTCCAGCCGGCGGGCGGAGGGCCGCGGTCGCGCAGGTGCGGCCGCCACACGTGTCCTGCCCGCCCTCGGTGAGTGCCCGCGGGCCGGGCCGGCGGCGGGGACGGGGCGGGAGGCGCGTTCGCGGCTCGTGCAGGAGCCCCGCGCCCTCGGCCTGTTCTGGCGGAGTTGGGGCCCCGGCTCCGGGCAGCGGGACGGGGTGGGGGGGTGGCCGGCGGAGCGGCAGGTCGGCCGGAGCGGGGCGAGGGCAGCGGGCGGGAGGCGTGTTCCCGGCTCGTGCAGGAGCCCCGCGCCCTCGGCCTGTTCTGCCGGGAGTTGGGGCTCCCGGGCGGGGCGAGGGCCGCACAGGGTGGTGGCTTCTGTCCCCCTGGGCTAAGTTTAGTGGCCCCCCGCCCCGCAGCCTGAGTGCCCAGCTCCACCGGGCGTCGCAGGGACCGGGCCTGTGCGGGCAGAGCCAGTAGTGCGCTCCCAGCCTCCAGCCGCCCTGAGTCAACTCTTGATCTACAAGGAGATAGGAGTAGGTGAATAAATGCATCCTCCTCCATTGTACAGTGTCTTCTCTTCTGAGGCATTTTACAGGTTTCATCAGAAATTTCTGTAGGGTCTAATACCGGTTGTCCGTAGTGGTAGCCCATTGAATGACATATCCTGCGTTGTCTTTCCTGCGTTCCAGGCCTGTTTCACTCCCACCCGTTCCTCGTTTCTGCTCCCGGAGACCACATTACCAATTAAACCTCTCAGGCATAAGCCCTTGTCTCAGGCGTAGTTTCTGGGTAAGGGTGACACAGTCTGAGATGTGATTTCGTGGGTGTCCTCCTTTAGCACCCCTTTGGCCTTCAGTCTACATCAGGTAGCTCCAAGCAACCGTTGCTTGACCTTTGGCTGGGGATCATGTAATTAGATTATCCAATCTTGGGGAATATTCAGAAATTTATATCCCCAGAGAATGATCTTACGGGAAACTCAGGGATAGCAGACACCTCTGTCTCATTCCTCTCTGGCTCTGCATATGGCCGAAATCCCAAAGGAAATTCAGATTGTTTTCCTAACTCCTGTGGGCATTGTTTGTGCTAATCTCCGGTAAGTGGTAAAATCACTATGTTTCTAGAGAGTAGACATTGAAGTCCATTTCTTCAGAAGATTTATAGTGTTTTGGTTTGGCTTGGTTTCAGGTTTATGTTTTTGGTGGTTTTCCCCCACTTTTCTGTGGTTACGTATACACATAAGGGAAAAGAGCGGTTGCTGAGATAATTTACCGTGGCTTACTACAGAGGTGAAAATGTCACACAGCGTCCCCCCACCCAGGAGTGCGTTGTGTACACATGTCACTGACTAACAGAAGGTCATTACCAGATAGAATGCTAACTGTACTGATTTATGGACTAAACAAATGTGATGTTATTCTTGTCTTCTTTTTGGTAATGATCTGTACACTGTGGGAAATTCATGACAATACTGAGTTCTTGGACATGCAGGCTACTTTTCTACGTAAAGACTTTTGTCAGTTTATTAGGTACTCAACTGTCCGTTCTTTGTAGGCCACGTGATCTTTAAAATTTTATTAAATGCAGTGTCCATATCATAAAAATAATATGCAGAAAATGAGGAAAGAATTACGCATTATATTCAGAAGGCTTTAGTCTTCAAGGATCAGGGGATTAAAAAGTGGGTGTAAGTATTGAAATCAACAGCATATATTATTAATGAGAAATCTTCATGTATTCAATCATGAAAAAAATTGACATACTATAAAGGTGCATAAATAATGGTATAATGATATTTGTACTAAAGTATGTTCCTAAATGCAAATAAACAGCTACAGTGGCTAATTGGAATATTTTCTCAGTAATATTCTATTATAATAGAAAAAAACCCCAAATTGACAAAAATGTAACATAGTTATAGCATACTAGATAAGTCTTTGCCATCTAGCTGCTGTGAATTCAAATAAAGTCAGGTGAATAATTTAAATTCTCTAATCTCAGTTCCATCCTTTGTGAATTTCAAATAATAATAATATGGCAGCTAACACTTATACAGCGCTTCCTATATGCTAGACAAGCTTTAAGTGTATCAGTTCATTTGATCTTCTCAATCTCTAGGACACACTATATTATCATTTCCCTCTTACAAATGAGGAAGTTGAGGCACAGAAATGCAGTGATTCACTGTAGTCAAATTGATACTAAACAATAGAGCCAGGATTTGGACTTTCGATCTATTTATTTACTATAGTAAATATTCACGTTAGACGAAGAATCAGAGGCCTAGATAATCACGCAGTCTGTGCGTAAATTACTTCACTTTGTCTTTTAGTTAATTTGTCATCAACACATTATAAAATAAAGGGTAAAAATACACCATTGAGGTGGCTGGAGCTGGGAGAGGTGGTAATGTGAGAGGAGGCTGGAGAGACACAGCGCCCAGGTGAGGGCCTGGGGTGCTGGGTTAGGTATGTGGGGCTGGGGGCTGTGGGGGCTGGGGGCGTGCGTGGTGATGTTACTAATTGGAATTAGGCCTCCGGCTCTGTGCAGAGGGTTGGCTGGAGGCAGGAAAGCTGGAAGGAGGGGGAGTCCCAGGTGGGCTTGGAGCCTGCCTTGGCTACCTCTGTGAGTGGGCTGTTCCTCTTGCCCTGGCTGGGCCACTCAGCACAGCAGCCGGGGCCGGGGGCAGTGACTCCCAGTGACCACTGGGCTGGCCTGGGGATCTCTACCTTCCCTCAGTGTGGGTTGGGAGAGGACACTCCCATCCTCCTGCCCTGGCTCTCCTCCTGTCTCCTTCTCCCTTTCAGGCCCTCATACCCTTGGCCTGTCCTTGGAGAGATGCTCTCCATCCTCCCCCCTACCCCCCATGTTAACTGAGATGCCCCAGGGCCTGGGGTGTTAGTGGCTTCAGTGAGGGGGCTTAGGGTCTCTGGGAAGGGTGATGGAACATTTGGCAGTCAAGAAGGCCCACGCCCAGGCCTGGGAAGGATGTGCCAAGCCCAGAGCACTGGATGAAGTTGTGGGGACAGGCTTTCCGTAGGGGACAGGGCAGCTGGGCCTCTTGGGGTCAGGGCAGGGACCTGAAGGCCATGGTGGGGCCTGGCCTTGGGGCTGAGGAATGGGACATTGGGGGTCCTTGTGGGGCTGGAGCCACTGAAGGCCTTGGTGTGAGGCATTACCTTGGTGTCTTCCTTCTGGAGAGTCACACTTGGCCCTTGGCTCTGAGTTCCTGAGACAGGTGGCCCAGAGCTCTGTCAGCTGTTGCTAGGGATGCAAAGGGGAGCCCTGGGTCTGCTTCCGGGCCGACCCAGAGTCTGATCCTGGCCTCCATGAGCCTCTCTGGCCCATCTGACCAAGAATGGTTTACAGCTGTGCCTCAGTTTCCCTGACTACGCCCGGAGTGCGGGCCTGGTGGTGATGGGTCTTGGCAAAGGATGCAGCTGGCTGTCCTGAGTCTGGAACCTGTCGCACTGCGGGGGAGGGAAGGAAAGGGGATACTGGTTGGGCCCAGGCCGGGCCGTGTGTAAATCCTCCAGCAGCCAAACCCCTGTGAGTTTGAATCCAGCCCTGAGTGTGGCCGCAGGGCTGTGATGAGGTTACTAATTTGGCTGGCTTCCTGGTACTGCTGCCCAGAACTGCTTAGAACAGGGGAGGGGTCTAAGTATCCCTTAATTACCAGTTTAGTTAAGTGTTGGCCCTGGCCCCAGGCAGAGGTCAGGCGGTGACAGCCCAGGGGGCCAGAGTCGCTGTGCTCGTGGGCTCCCGACGCATGGCCCCCTTGTCCAGACGCATGGCCCCCTTGTCCAGAGCCCTCCGGAGCAGGAGCCCCTTGGGCCTGGCTGGTCCTCTGCCTCCACCGGGAGCTCCTTCTCCCCTCTGCCGTGTGTCTCCACCTGCCTGCAGGGTCAGCTGTAAAGCCAGGTCCTCCCGGAAGCCTGCATCCTTCCCCAGCGGGAGGGAGCCAGCCTGGCCGTCCTCAGTCGTTTGTGCACGGTGTGGAGTGTGGGGCGGTGGGCACCATGTTGGACTTGGTGCTGGGCTGCCTGGGTTCACGCCCCGCTGTCAGATCCTCTGGTCCTTTGCCTTCCTGCTTGCTCGTGTGTACCGTGGGGTAACCCCGCTGCCTCGTAGGGACACGTGAGGATTAGCTGATTGAGCACACAGGGTGGGCTTGGAGGCCATTCTGGTGGAGCAGGTGCTTGGCCAGTGCGGGCTCGCAGCGGTGTGCCGGCCGCCCACCCCGCTGTCTCGTTTCCGAGGCCTCTTGAGGGCGGAGCTGGTCGGAAGTGTGTGCAGCCCTGCAGCACCCAGTGCAGGTGTCCAGGAGATGCTTGCTTGACAGAGTGGGATGGAAGACACCCCACGGCTGGCTGTCAGTGGCAGCTCCATACCCACGCTCTGGAGGATGTATGTGCCCAGTGCCGTGGCGAGGGGCTGATGGGCCAGTCCAGTCCCCTGCTTTCCGGTAAAGTCAGGCCTTGTGTCCCGAGCACTCGCCTTGCTGGCCGTTTGCCCCTCAGAGGCAGGGCCGGGGGGTTGGGCAGCACTGCTCAGTGGTGGCCGTGTGCTGAGCTGTCCTCGAGCTCAGCTCTCCACATGGACAGGCCCACGAGGGGTGGGGGCTGTCATGTCCTCGTTTTCAGGATGAGGGTTTCAGGCTTGAGGAGCTTGAGTGATGTGCCTAAGGTGCCCTGGCTGGTGAGGGCCCAGAAGGCCAACAGAGGAACCAATTGTGGCTCCTACCCCCAGGAGTTCCCAGATGTTGGTAGCCTCAGACAAGTGGGCCGGGACCACCCTGCGGCGTGGTGAGTGCTCTCGGGGGTGTGTAGCCGAAGAGGCCCCTACGCTGACTGGGAGGATCAGGAGTGCTTCCCGGAGGAGGTGTGTTTAAACTGGGTTGGAGTGAGCCGGCAGCTGCGGAGAGGGAGTTTCAGGCCCAGGAACAGCCTGTCCAAGCCTAGAGGTTAGAGAGCTGGTGCGCTCCTGGAAATGACTTGGTTCCCAAGGCTAGGGGTGGAGAGCGTGGGGCTGTGTGGGGAGGGCCGGGAGCCCCCTGGGTGGGTGAGGAGGAGGGCAGGTGGTGGCTGGGCACCCCAGGAGACCCTCCTGCTTCCAGAATCACGGTGACTTCTGGGCGCTCAGCTGCGCCACCATGACCACCCATCGGGGTGTGGAGGGAAGGAACATGGTCTGTGTTTGCAGCTCGCCAGACTTGAAGCAGGGGAGTCTGACTCACCCTGAAAACCAGTGAAACCAGACAATCCCGCTTGTTGAGAGGGCAGAAGGACCCCAGTACGTGGAGACCAGAAGCTGCAGACTGGCACCCCACAGTGTGTGGGGGGTTTTTAGCCCACACGGTGGTTTTTTTTTTTTCTTTTTAATTTCTTGCCAGTGCTTTAAAAGCTAAATCTTTCACATAAAAATCTGGTTTTCTGGTTTCTCAAAAATAGAAATAGCTAACATCTAGCAGCACTTTCTATGTGCCAGACACTATTCTAGGAGCTTCCTGACTAAAAACCCTAGGAGGTTTCATTGCCATTTGCATTTCACATATGGGGAAGGTGAGGCGCAGAGAGGCAGAGTGACATGCCTGGGTCACAGAGCTGAGTGTTTCAGAGTGACATTTAAGCCCTGGCTGCCAAGCTCCGGAGCCCATGTCCTTGGTCACTGGGACACACTGCCTGCTGGAAAAGCAGAAGGTCCCTCAGCCCCGGGCCCCCCTCCCGCCCTTGGTGACCCTTGGCCCCAGGAGAGGAGGTGTTGCCCCATTAGTCCCTACCCAGCTGGCTTCATGCATCTATAGGACCCGCCAGGCCCCCACGGGCATTGGAA
This sequence comes from Ceratotherium simum simum, assembly GCF_057802395.1. NCBI lineage: Eukaryota > Metazoa > Chordata > Mammalia > Perissodactyla > Rhinocerotidae > Ceratotherium > Ceratotherium simum. The sequence goes on along the minus strand of NC_141904.1, from coordinate 82,004,652 downwards.
CTTGCCACCAGGTCTGAACCAAGCCTACCCAGGCAGGGTTGCCCTGGCCTTCCTTCTCTGCTGTGACCCCACTGGCCCTTCTGGTCCATTTTGAGAAACCGTTCTGGTTGGACAGTTTGTTAAGTACTAGCTGAAATGTAACTCTTTGCCTCTCTTTCACCCTCCTGGAGCCTCAGAGCAAGCCCCTCCCTCGTTGACAAAGCCTTCCCATCTTCAAAGAGCTGTCTGGGCTCAGGTCTGGCCTCTCCCCTCCAGGCCCTCCCTGAAACACCAGATCCTCTCGAGGTGTTCACGGAGAGGCTGCCCTCAGAGAGGCTTCCCTGAGCCCCGGCTGCAGAGTCCGCTGACGGCACACGCTCCCGTCGCGCTCTCCGTGCAGAACCTGCTCTGTTCACACCCGTTCACTCCCGTCTCCCCTCGACCCAGGAGCAGTTCTCATCCTGTGTCGTAGATGCGGAACCGTGGCACTGACCCCAGATACTGCCCCCAGTCACCCGGCCCTCCGTCATGTTGTTCGAAGGCCCGTCTCTCCGTGGGAAGTCATCTCATAGATTTTACTGATCATTTGTCTGTGTGTTCATCTGCCTTTCTCACCCCTTCACCGTAATGTCTCCTCCGTGACTGATTGTCGTTCCAGTTGGTGATCCCCAGCTTTTGTAGACGTATTCGGGGAGGGAAGCCAGCGTCTGGGAGCCTGCTGTGTGCCAGCCTGGCTCGGGGGTCAGCAGGAAGACACGGCGTCTCCTCACCAGACTCCACGGCGGTGTTCCCGCTGATACGGAATTATTTCCAGGTCCCTAGGATAGTCTTGTAAGGCCCCTGTCCATTGAGCGCTGAGGTTGGTTCCCAGCGTTCGGACTCTGGTTTGGTTTGCTCAGTGGGCGGTGTGTGGCGGTCCCCACCCTCAGGTCGTCGTGCTCCTGTTAGAGGGGCCTCGCCGGGCCGCATCTCTCCTCCGGGTTTGAAGGTGGTGGAGACTGCCCGCCTCGACTCTGTGAGTCTGGGACAGAGCCTGGATGAGGAGCCGCAGCTTTGGTGTCTGGTCCCAGCTGTGCCTCTTGGGGTGGCTCCAGAGAGTAAGTTCTCGTCTTCTCCCTGCAGGTCCTCGACCCGGCCGGAGGTGGCCAGCATTGAGCCGCTGGGCCCGGACGAGCAGCAGTGCTCCCAGGAGGCGGTGGTGCAGGCCCGCCCGTCCCAGCCCGCCGCCTGACGAGCATCCTCTTCGCAGAGGCCATCAGTAAGGGCTTTGAGCACCGTGTGACCCCCAGCGGGGACAAGAGATAGGAAATACCCCCTTGAGACCTCCGGCCACAGGCCTGCCCGGGCCCGTGGCAGTGCTTTCTCTGTCTCTTGTTGGGTTGGAGGCCGCCCAGGCGGCGGGTGGGGGCCCCAAGCAAGCAGCACCCTCCCTGGTCCCTCCTGCCAGCACTTTGTGCTGGTTTCCTTCTCCTGGAGGCTGGCTTTCACGTCTAAATTACTATTTATCACCCAAAACACTCTTTAATGGGTAGCCAGTCAAAATGAAGAGGGTTGTTGCAATCCTTTCACTTCCCCACGTTAATTTGCCATATTGTTTGTAAAATGCCCTGGAAACAGTGAAGAAAATTTCTTATCATGCTTTTCCCCAGGAACGTGATATGAAAAGTTTTTCATTTCGATGTGGATGAAAGTTCCACATTTCATCGTGGAATTACTTTTAATGGCTGAATACTAGTCTTCACAGGAGGTTGTCCTCGAAGCCTTCTCTTACATGGGCATCTAGATTGTTTTCAGATGTTTGTTTCAGTGTTTCATGGGAAAATAAATGTTTTTATACAGAGAAGAATTTGGGTTTTTTTAGGTTATGTCCTGCCAAGGAAGGGTCCCAGTTTTACTGGGTCCCAGCATATGAATATTTTTCAGGCTTTTGATAAATGGGGCTGCAGTGCTCTCTAACAAAATCCCATTAACAGTGCACAAGTAGTTTTATGTGGGGTCTGGAGAGTGGTCAGAGTGATTTTGTGTCACATGCTGTTACTTTCACACTAGAGAATCCTCCAGGTAATGTATCCATTTATGTATCTTACTTATGGAGCGAGTGAAGGCTCTGGGCGCATGCCCTTTTGTTCTGTAGTATGGTTGATAGTCTTGTGTGGAAACTCCAGTGAGAACAAGCTCCGGCTGTAGTTCCTGATCTCGGTGTCGGGACAGGCTTCAGAACAGTGTTACCTGTTTGGATGCTAACTCGTCACGCTGGAGCCCTCGTCGTTTAACTCAAGGGAGTTAACTCAAGGCCGTCGTTTAACCCCTGAACAAAGCTAGATTGTCCGGGAGGAGTGTTTTGCGCACAGCTGTAAATGCTGCTGCTCACGTCGGAAAAGTACAAGATGGGCAGTGAGCTTGCCTCCGAAGCCCCTGCTTTCCGGAAGTCCGGTTAACCTTCAGAAGGGCCGTGCGTGACCAGCGGCTTGGCTCCCGGGTTAATTGGGCTCTTCCCGCCCCATTTTGGTGGTTTTGTTGATCACGCTAGTCTTTGCCAAAACGTAAGACCGCCTGGCCTGTGAGGCCCTGGAGGTGGGGTGGCGGTCGGGGGCCGCCCTCTTTGCTGACCCCTCCATTCCCATCCCTCCAGCCACCGGCCAGGTCCTGCGGTGTGATGCCATCGTGACCTCATCCACGGCATTCAGATAGTCTCCACCACCCTCGAACTCTGCCTGGAGGACTCTCCGCTGGAGCTGAAGGTCCGGGCTCTGGACTCTGAAGGTGGGATGTCCACCTGCTGGTCTCTGTTTCTCTCTCCCCTCGTGTCCGGCCCTGCTGTTCTGCACGGAGGGCTGCGTCAGCCGGGAAGGTGCAGTTGGTATGGGGGGAGACATGGACCAGGTCGAGACCCTCTCTGAGGTGGACCCCTGGCCCTTCGTGGCAGCAAGGCCGTGGCCACTTCTCATGTGCACTGGCCTCTGTGGCAGCCCCTGGAGGCCAGCTCCGTGCCTGTGCACAGGGCTCTGCGTGGTCAAGCACGTCTTTGGGAAGCCGACATCTGGGTGTCTGGGCAGTGACAGGACGCTGGGAGGGGCTCAGTGGGTCACACGCTGTAACAGTGAGAGGCGATTTCCTTGCTCACCGTTGAGGGCTGGTGTTGGCTTCCGGACCCCGACTGCAGAGTCGGGTCGGGGGGACGTGTCTGGGTCCCTTGCACCATCCTCACTTCTCCACCAGAGTCGAATGTCGGCTTGTTGAGGCTGGAATTCTTCTTAAAAGACTTGTTCTGGTGGTAGGCAGTATCCTGGCTGTAGCCTGACGTCTTGGTACCAGAACAAAGGGGAAGTGTGTAGGTTAAGATTCTCGTTGAAGATAGTAAGTCAGGCAAAAGACGTCTTTCAGACGAAGGGTCTTCCGCAACTTCGAGTCCATACCTTGTCTTTGAAATCTTCCCTGACCACTCTGGGCCCACCCCACTTTTTAAACAAAATTTCTGGATCAGGGTTTCTTAGCCTAGGTAGTATTGACATTTGGGGCCAGATAATTCTCTGTGGTAGAAGGCTGCCAGTACGGTACGGGATGTTTAGCAGCATCCCTGGCCTCTACCCACTAGATGCCAGTGTAACTCCCCAAGTTGTGACAACCAAAAATATCTGCAGCCACTGGCACATGCCCCTCGGGGGCAAAATGACTGTTGTGGAGCATCTGTCAAATCCTTTCTTCCTCTGTGTATTCGTTCATCAGAGAAGCTACCTGACTCTCGGAACCATTTTCTGATCTGTGAAATTGAGACAGTGATGCTTACCCGGCGGTTGTGAGGATTTGGTCATAAGTGTGTAGAGGCTTTTGTGCTGCGTGGCGCATGGTGGGTGCACAGAAAGCCGGGTTGCCTTTGAGCTCTTTCTACCTCCTGTGCGTTCTGCCGGGTCCTGGGGGTGCTGCAGGGGAAGGAAGGGCCTGGCCTCTGCCCCCAGAATCTCAGGCCGTGGGGAGGTCCACTGCACGTGACTCAGTAGATGCCGTTCGTAATCCAATGGGATGCAAAATGTGAAGGGACTGCAGAGTTGGGGGGAGTCAGCCCAACTCTGGAGGTGAGGGAGCTGGAGAGGTGAGCAGGGCCAGACCCCTCGGGCCTCGTGGGCTGTGGGCGGACTTTGGGTTTTGTTGTCTGAGGGCAGAGTGTTATAAGAGTGGCTGGAGAAGGGGGTGTGATGTCAGGAAGACGGCAGAATAGGAGGTCCCAGCCCTCATCCCCCACGGAAACACCAATCTGACAACTATCTACAGACAAAAATACCTTTGTGAGAAGTCTAGCGTCCAGGTGGGAGGTTCCAGCACCCCAGTGGACCTCAGAATCCAAGATCAGTGGCACTTAAAAGGGTAGGAAGAGAGCTTCACTTGGCTCACATCAGCCCTCCCCCAGGCTGACAAAACTGAGAGCTGAGAGAGCTCCCCCAGCCTACTTCTTTCACAGGAGAGAGAGCAAGTGAGGGTTCAGCTCTCCAGCCTTTTGAGGTGATGTCCAAAATGCCTGCTTGTCTTGATGCACCCAGAACACTGAGGGCATCAGCGTGGCTGGATCCTCCGGGAGCAGCTAAGAACAAAGAAAAGTAGAGAGTCATAGCAACCAGCGCCTGTGCCCTCAAAATCACAGTGCCCCACAGGTGGTGCCCCGCACACTCCCACAGATGGCTCACGCATCACAGCAGCCAGCAAGGATCTCAGCAACCAACTTGACTCTGCAGGATTGGGAGAAGGCCACAGCCCTGAGACTGTTCCTTCAGGAGGGAGGGATAGAAGTGGAACTTGTGCCCGTTGTCCTGGCATCTCAGTGCACTGCCTTAGGGAAAAGGGATGGGTGACCCTTGGCACTTGACATGGCTCTGTCAAGTGGGATAGGGGGCAGGCATCAAATCCTAAGACATACCTTTTGGGAGGGAGGGAAATGGAGCTCGCACCCAGTGCCCCAGCATATCGGGGCGCTGACCTAGGGAAAAGGAATGAGCAGCTCTCAGCACCTGACAGCTGTGTGGGATTGCGAGAAGGCACACAATCCCAAGACTACCCCACCCCCCGGAGGGAGTGAGAGGAGTGGAGTGGGCGCGTCTGTAGAAAAGCTTTGAGAGATTCCTGGAATCTCTAACCAGGGTGTCTGGTGAAGGTCTTTCCCTCCTGAAGCCAGTCCATAGAGACTGGAAGAAGTCACTACTTCTCTGGATGTTCAGACACCAACCCTGAAGTCACTACTTCTTCAGATGTGCAGACACCAACCCAGGCTACAAGGATCACCAAGAATCAGGGAAACGTGACACCACCAAAGCAACAAAATAAAGCTCTAGTAACTGACCCCAAAGAAATGGAGATCTACAGGTTGCCTGACAGGAGATTCAAAACAGTCATCTTCAAGAAGCTCAGTGAGCTACCAGAGGACACAGACAGACAACTGAACGACACCTTCTGGAGCTAAAGAACACAATGACTGAACTGAAAAATTCAGTAGAGAGCTTCAGCATCAGACTTGAACAGGCAGAAGAAGGATCAGTGAAGTCAAGGACAGGTTATTTGAAATTATCTGGTCAGAGGAACAAAAGGAAAAAAGAATGAAGAAAGACTGTAAGACTTCTGGGACACATAAAGAAAACCAATATAAAGTAATGGATGTTCCAGAAGGAGAAGAGAAAGAGAAAGGGGCTGAAAGCATACTTAAAGAAATAATAGCTGAAAACTTTGCAAATCTGGGGGAGAGAAATGGACGTCCCAGGTCATGAAGCCCAAAAGACCCCAAAGAAGTTGAACTTAAAAAGGGTCCACACCAAGACACGTTAATTAAATTGTCAAAAGTCAAAGACAAAGCCTTTTTTCTTTTTTTTTTTTTTGTGAGGAGATCAGCCCTGTGCTAACATCCGCCAATCCTCCTCGGTTTTTTTTTTTTTTGCTGAGGAAGACGGCCCTGGGCTAACATCTGTGCCCATCTTCCTCCACTTTATATGGGACGCCGCCACAGCATGGCTTGCCAAGCAGTACGTCGGTGCGCGGCCGGGACCCGAAGCAGCGAACCCCGGGCCGCCGCAGCGGAGCACGCGCACCCAACCGCTTGCGCCACCAGGCCGGCCCCAAAGACAAAGCATTTTGAAAACAGCAAGAGAAGAGTGATTGATCACATACAAGGGAACCCCGTAAGATGATCAGCATGTTTTTCAAGAGAAACCTTGAAGGTCAGGAGAGTGTAGGGTGATATATTTAAGGTGCTGAAGGAAAAAACCTGCCAACCCAGGATACTATACCTGGCAAAGGAGAGAGAGCGACTTCCCCAGCGAAACAACAGCTGAGGGGGTTTGTCACCACTAGACCTGCCTCACCAGAAGTGCTTTAAGTTGAAATGAAAGGATAGTAAACAGCAGCACAAAAGCACCTGAAAGTATAATTCTTACTGGTGAAGGTAAATACGTAGACAAACACAAAACAACGTAATACTGTAGTGGTGGTGCATAAATCACTTTTAATCCTGGTATAAAAGTTAAAAGACAAAAGTATTAAGAATAACTATAATGACAAAAACCTGTTTTTGTGGATGCACACTATAAAAGATGTGAGTTGTGACGTCAGTAACATAAGATGTGTGCCCATGACCAGATGCCTTCCCGGGTGAATTCTACCAGGCATTTAAAGAAGAACTAAATACCACTGCTTCTTCAACTCTTCAAAAAAAACAGAAGGAACACTTCTGCACTCATCTGTGAGGCCAGCCTTACCCTGACACCAAAGTCAGACAAAAAAGTAAAAAAAAGTGCTACCGAGTAAGTGATCCCGCAGTCCCACTTCTGGGTTTATACCCCATGGAATTGGAATCAGCATCTCAAAGAGATATCTACACTCCCATGTTCATTGCAGCATTATTCGCCAGAGCCAAGACGTGGGAGCAACGTAAATGTGTATCAGTGTGGCGAATGGATAAAGAAAAGGTGGTATGCACACACAATGGAGTATTATTTGGCCTTGAAAAAGAAGGAAATCGTGCCATTTGCAACAACTTGGATGAATCTGGAGGACATTATGCTGAGTGAAATCAGCCAGACATAGAAGGACAAATACTACATCATACCACTTACGTGAGCCATCTAAAATAGTCAAACTCTTAGAAGAAGAGAGTAGAATGGTTGCCAGGGGCTGAGGAAAGGGGAAATGGAGAGGTATTAGTCCAAGGGTACAGAGTCTCAGTTACTCAGGATGAGCAAGTCGTAGAGATCTGCTGTGCAGCAGAGTGCCTCTGGTTAATAATGCTTGGTTGTGTGCTTAAAACTTTGCTCAGAGGGTAAACCTGATGTTAAGTGTTTTTATGGCACGCACGCACAAAATAATAAAAAGGGTGGACGACACTTTTGGGGGTGATGGATATGTTTATGGCGTAGATTGTGGTGATGGTTTCACAGAGGTATACTTATCTCCAAAGTCATCAAATTGTATGTGTTAAATACATACAGCTTTTGTATGTCAATTACACCTCGGTAATGTGGTTTGAAAGAGTAAGAGTGGGTGGAGAGGAGACTGACTTGGTCTAGAAAGCTGCTGGAGGCCTCCTCGACCAGGCAGCTGGGACACTTTTACAACCCATGTTAAGTGAGCAAAGCTGGCATAGAATGATACAAAGTGTCATTTTGACTGTAGAAACACATGGATAGAATACAAAGCCCAGAAGTAAACATGCACAAATATTACAGTGATTACCTCCAGGTGGTGGGATTACAGATGATTTTTACTCGTTTTTCTTAAGCTCGCCTGTATTTTTTTCACACAAGACACACAATAGAGGTGATTTCAGAATCTGAATTTGTGCCGGTCGCAGTGATTAGTTGCAGACGACGGAATCCACTCTTCCTGGTTTGAGCAGACGGGAATTTATTTATGGGCGTTAGGACTGAGATTCCAGGACTACCAGGGGACCGAGCTTGGATGCCCCATGGCCAGGGACAACAGTAACAGTCACCTGGACAGTCACTAACCCCACCCAAGACTGTTGCCATGGAAACCCCCCTGCCTGTGATGCTCAGGCCCAGACACTGGAGCTCGCTGCTGTGGGAGAAGCAGACCTCTGTGTTCGCTGCCAGCCAGGAGCCGCATCCTCCACCACCTTGGGTCGCTCACTTCCACCTTTTAAGTCTCGGGCAGGTGTCTGTCCAGAGGAGCTGAGGCCATTGGCAGAACCCTGGCTGCCAAGGAGTCGGAAATGTAGATTTCGACTCCCGTGAGACTCCCGTGCAGCCAAGCATCGAAGGAGGGGGTTGGCACACATGTTGAAGAGTCAGCCTGCAGGGTCCAGCAGAGAAGTGAAACGAGTGACAAAAATGATCACTTGTCCCGTTGACCTTCCGGAGGCCACGTGAAGGCTGAGTTATCCACTGGGTTATATGATAAGGACAGCAGGAGGCTCTCTCTTAGTCCAGGGAGCACCGGCTGTCGGAGTCCCTCCCCGCCTCAGTGTACACTGGCCTGACTGCCAGCTGCCAGCACTCCTCTGCCTGGGAACTCTCCTTACTGCTGTAGGCTCCTTGGCCGCCTGTGTGACAGGCTGAAGTGTGGAGACTTGCTGTCCCCCAGGAGCACCTTCAGCCGCACCCGTCCGGTGGGAGAGCTCTGAGGGGCGTGCTCTGCCCCGGCTGCCAGGCCTCCCTGGTCGACCGAGCCTGTTGGCCACAGTGGTGGGTGTCCAGAGCGGGGGCCCCCGCGGTGGTGGGCAGCTTGATAGTAGCTGTTACTAGCCGCCTTCTCTTCCTTCTCTCGCTTCCCGACCTTCCTGGCTTCACCTCCCAGCTAAACTCCTTGCTCCAGAATCCTCCTCTCCACGTCTGCGTCTGGCATTGCGCAAGCTGAGGCGCCCGTGGCCTGAGCGTGCACACGTGTAAAGCCTCGTCTTGGCTCTGAAGACCTTCTGGGCGCGGTCCCCTGGGCCGTGAGTTCACAGGTGTGAGGCTGCTTCTGTGACCTCGCATCTGTTCACTGCAGTCTGGGAAGTCATCCTCTTCCTGGTTCTCACCCTCGTGGGCAGGAAACCAGAGGGCCCCGGGACACTCTCAGCTGCCCGATGTCCCACCCCTGCTGCCGCCAGGACCACGTGTACACACAGGTGTCATCCACCCGCAGGTTCTGCCCGGCCCCTCTCTGCCTCTTCTCCCCACATCAGTCAGGGCTCCTTCTGCCCTGGGACCGGCAACGATACTCCCTGGGATTCATGGGCATCCTCTGAACGTGCCATGCTTGGTTTAAGTGGGACTCTGCTGTGTGTTGCTGTTAGTGTGTGAGCTTGGAGTCAGCTTTGTCATGGGTTCACACAACAGACATTCCCCTGGAGCCTGCTCTGCTCGGTGCACGAGGACGCTGGCTCCGGGCCTGGGGATGCGTCATTTCCTATGGACATCAGCTACCCTCCTCACGCTGTAGGTGTGCCCTTTAGCAGTCGCCCAGCAGCCTAGTGGCAGGGAGCTCACATTCTCATATTACACTTTCAGGCAGGTGGTGAGAAAAGGGGCTTTACCATCAGCTACTCTGTGGCAGGCCTGTGCCTTGTCTCCTCACAGCATTCTTTGGGGGCTAATGGTTACTCTCATTCCCAAGCCACAGATGAGGAAACCGAGGCTCCTACAGGTTGAGTGACTTGAGGTCGCTTGGGCCTGGGGCTGGGGCTGGGGCTGGGGCTGGGGCTGGGACCGGGAAGGTCTGACTCAGGGTCTGTGCTTGTTCCCTGACGTGTTGTGGCGCCTCAGACACGGGACACCCCAGAATGATGGGGCTCCTAGTTTGCTGCATTGCTGCACCTCAGCCATTTCACAAGGAGCCTCTGTGTTGTTTTGGCACTGGGGACCCTACAGTGAACCTAACAAAGCCTTTGTCCTCCTGGGGGTTTCCTCTTAACGAGGAAGAGAGAGACAGCAGACAGACATCAGTCAGACGGCGTCAGGTGGCCCTGAGGGAAGGCTGTCAGGCGGGTGATGGTGGACAGGCTTTGAGGAGGAGTCTGTCTATTGCTGGGTACCAAACGACCCCCACCCTTGGTAGCCCACAGCAGAAATGTTTATCGTGTTGGTCTCTGGGGGTCAGGAGCCCAGGAGCAGGGTGGCTGGGTGGTTCTGACTCAGGGCTCTCGTGAAGTCACGGTCAGGACGTCGGCTGGGGCCGCGTGGTCCCAGGGACTGGGAAATCTATTTGTCAGCTCACGCGTGTGGCTGGTGGCAGGAGGCATCAGGTCCTCTCCACGTGGGCCTCTCCACAGGGCCGCTCACAGGCAGGGCAGCTGGCTTCCCAGGGAAAGAGACGGAGATGGAGATGGAGACTGAGGTACACACGCACGCACGCGCGCACACACGCATATGCAGAAGCACCCCTGCCTGCTTTCCTTCCGCGTGGCTATGATGAAATGGGAAACAAAACAAGGAACAAGCACCCTCTCCCCGCTGCTCCCGGGCTACTCTTCCTCACCGCCCGTGGCTTGCTTTCCTTCAGGCTGCCTGAGGATGGCCTTGGAGAGTCGTCCAGCTGACAGAGGGCTGTCTGCACCTTGTCCCTGTCCCCTGGGGCAAGGGGACAGGACAAGTTTCTGCCGGCCATTCCGGTCTTCCGTCACTTGCCAGCGCAGGGGGCAGTGTGGCGGGCACCGATGCACGCTTGGAATTGCTGGATGGGGAGTCCACTGTCCTTTTAGAACAAGGGGTTTACGTTCAGGCAGCTGGAACTTACATTGCTGGGAACTACCTGCTCTGGGTCTTACTTGCTGCTGGCGAGAGTGCGGGGGAGATTGGGCGCTGCCGGGGGATGCCAGGTGGTCCCCCTGGGACAACGGGCCTGGGTGTTCGAGGAGCGAAGTGGGGCTCTCTCCCCTTTTGTAAAAATAATAATCCATCACTTCGTTGAATAATTGCTCATTTTTTCCGTTTTAAAATTGTGACATGCACACAGGAGACACACACACGATATATATGCATACGTGTGTGTGTGTGTGTGTGTGTGTGTATACAGTTTAAAGATTCACATTGCAGACATCCGTATTCACCACCCAAGTCAGTAAGTGGGACATTTTCAGCAGCCCAGAAGCACTCGTGTCCCTCCTGACAACAGCCCCTCTCCCCGGGGTGCCCGGTGCCCTGACTTTTGTGACGGTCACGTCTTTCCTCGGCCTCACAGTCTCACTCCCCGGTGGGCACCTCTTGGCTGAGGCCCTGCGTTTTGCCCGTTTTTCTCCCTTCATGTGGATTGTGATGCGTGCCCTCTTTGGGGACTGGCTGCTGGGGGCGGCCAGAGCGCCTGCGTTCCCGTGGCTGTTTAGTGTCCCTTGTGTGGATGGGCCACATTCATCTATTGGCCGGTTGAGACACACTGGGCCCATTTGAGCTCAGGGCTCCGGGAGCGCACCGCCCCGGGCCATGTCCCCCACTTCCCTGGCGTTTACAAGAAGGAGCAGAACTTCTGGGTCAGAAGGTGCCCTTACCTTCCTGAGCAGTGCGGCTGTCCCTTCTACAGGGGAGCACTTGTGTGTGCCAGGTCCTGTGTTGAGCTCAGGGAGGGCAGCGTTCCCCCAGGCATCTCAGCTGCAGACTGGCCTGTGCTGTGGGGGGGTCAGGCTGCTTGGAGAGGATGAACGGGGAGGGAGGCCTGGCCGAGTGTGTGGAGGGCGGTGAGAGAGACGGTTGCTGAGAGTGACCAATGGTCAGACGTTAAGCACATGGAGCGTTGCAGGCAGGAGTGTGTGCAGAGGCTTTGAGGCGGGGGTGACCCGTCAGCTTAGCTGCCACAAGAAAGTGCCAGAGACTGGGCGGCATGAGCAACAGAAGTTCCTTTTCCCACAGTTCTGGAGGCTGCAAGTCCCAGGTCAACGTCTGGCAGGGTGGGTTCCTGGTGGGACCCCTCTTCCTGGCTGGCGCTTTCTCCCCTCGTCCACACATGGCAGAGAGAGAGCTCTCGTGTCTCTTCCTCTTGTGAGGGCACTAGTCCTGCCGAGTCAGGGCCCCACCCTTATGGCCTCATTTTGCCTGTAGCATCTCCTCACAGGCCCCGTCACCAGATACAGCCACCCTGGGCGTTAGGGCTTCAACATATGAATTTGGGGGGCCACAACCATTCAGTCTGTAACGGGGGTTAAGGGGAATTTGAAGAACCAGAGTGTGCATGGACCAAGGGGTGAGGTGGTGTCTTAGTTACCGGTCGTTGTGTAAGAAACCACCCCTAAACTTAGTGGTTTAAAATGAGAATCATCACTTATTTACTCAAGATTTCAGTTTGGGCAGGGCCCGGGGGGGACAGCTCCTCTCTGCCCTATGTGACGTCAGCTGAGGCCTTGCTCACAATGGCTGGCACGTTGGTGCTGGCCGACAGCTGGGAACTGAGCTGTGCTCGTGGCCGGGGCCTTGGTCCTCCTGCCCGTGGCTCCGTGGCCTTCCTGAGCCTGGCAGGAGTGTCATTCCTGTCATTGTAGAAGTCCAGGTACAGCTACTGGCCGTTCATATCACAGACCTCTTCTTTTGTGGGTTTTTTTTGAATACAAATGATGGATATTTAAGGCATACAACATGTTTTGGTATAGAGATACATAGTGAAATGGTTGCTACAATAAAGCTAATTAACATGTCCGTCTCTTTACATAAGTGTCTTTTTTTCCCGTGGTGCAAGCACCTGAGATCTCTTCTTAGCAAATTTCCAGTATATGAAGCTACATTAACTCCAGTCATCGTGCTGCACGTTGGATCTCTGGACTTATTTCTCCTCCCTCATGGCAGCTGTGTGCCCTTTGAACGCCCTCCCCCCATCTCCCCCCCACCTGGCCCCTGCTGTCCACACAGACCTCGTCTTCTCTCGGCCACGTGCTGCAGGAACCGCGCCCCCTTTTGTGTTGGGCATCACCTCCTAGGCTATATAGCTCCTTGTCCTTGAAGCGCATATTGGCCGGCTCTTGCCCCAAGCCAGCACAACCTCAGATGGTCAGACACGGGGCGGGAGCACACCAAAGCCGAGAAAGTCAGGGCCAGCTGGAAAAAAGAGAAAAGTGGACCGATCACCCTGCTCAACGGAGAACCTTCCCTTGTCCCCCCTTCCACAGCAAACCCTCCTGAAATTAGTGGGCAGAGGGGCTGCATTTGATGACTCAGAAAGGCGATGTGGATTTCATCAGCTTGGCGCACTAAGGTATTGATGGACGCCAGGAGCTGGTGGTCTTTGCTAAATGTGAAGGAAATGAACCCTGAGAGTCCCTCCTGTGCCCCACCCCTTACCCCAGGGGTCCCTGCTTGCTGAGGTTATTTTTCTTTAGACGCAAGTGATCCTAGCCGCCACCTTTCTGGCTGGCTGTTGCAGCCTCCCGGGGCAGCAGGGAACTGTTTTTGCCAGAGAAGCCTGTTTGTGAATTCGTGTGCACTCTTTTCCCCGAGGTGAGCCATTTGCAAGATCCGATGTATGCGTTTTCCACAAGTGAAACTGTTACCGATCCGGAAGTGGGTTCGCTCACCCGTTGCACAGCAAGCCGATCTCTGACTCCGGGTGTAGTGGAAGAAAGTAGGAATTGTATTGCCAAGTGCTGAGCAAGGAGAACGGGCAGCCAAGGCTGTAATCCCAAACTCCCTGAAAAGCTACACGCAAGGGTTTTTATTTGGGGTTTTAGGTGGGAGAGGGGGAGCATCCACGTGGCCTTGGGGGTGAAGTTTTAAGAGTCCTCTGCAGGCACGACTGTCTTTCATATTTCATCATGGGTCGCCTGTGCAAATTCGAGAGCGTTCTATGTGTCACAGGCGGTGGGTTTTTAGCCTGTGACATCTAAAGTTTGCGATCAGTCATTGTAGCTTATATCTTCCTGCTGTATTGAACCTCTTGTTAATAGATGATGTCCTTCTTTGTCTCCTGTAAACTTTTGATTTAAAGTCTATTTCGCCTCATATTAATATAGGAACCCCAGCTCTCTTTTGGTTACTATTTGCGTGGACTATCTTTTTCTACTGTTTTTGTGCTCAATTTTTTTGTGTCGTTGGGTCTAAAGTCAGTCTCTTGTAGACAGCAAATAGTTGGAGAATGTTTTTCTATCCGTTCTGCCAATCGGTCTTCTGATTGGAGAGTCGAATGCATTTACATTTAAAGTAATGTCTGGGCCGGCCCCACGGCTTAGCGGTTAACTGCGCGTGCTCCGCTGCTGGCGGCCCGGGTTCGGATCACACGCGCACCGACGCACTGCTTCTCCGGCCATGCTGAGGCCACGTCCCGCATACAGCAACTAGAAGGATGTGCAACTATGACATACAACTGTCTACTGGGGCTTGGGGAAAAAAAAGGAGGAGGTTTGGCAATAGATGTTAGCTCAGAGCCGGTCCTCCTCAGCAAAAAGAGGAGGATTAGCACGGATGTTATAAATAAATAAATAAAGCAAGTGGTGTTAATTTCCTACCTATGGATGTGTTATGAGACTTCTTTAAAAAAATAAATAAAGTAATTTCTGACAAGGAGGGACTTACTTCTGTCATTTGCTGTTTGTGTTCTATACGCCTTATAGCTTTTTTGGTCATTCCCGCATGACTGTCTTCTCTTACGTTTAGTTGACTTCGGGTAGTGGCACATTTCAATTACCTTCTCATTTTCTTTTGTGTACCTTCTATAGCTTTTTTCTTTGTGGTTACATTGGGATTATACTTAACATCCTCAAGTTACAGCACTCTAGTGTCAATTCACACCAGCTTAACTTCAGTAACGTACAGAAACTCGGCTCATCTACAGCTCGGACCCCACCCCACTTCCGTTATTAATGTCACGAAGTTACGCCTTTAGGCATTGTGTGTCCAAAAACGTATACTAACAATTGGGTTTTTTGATACTTTAGTCTCTTAACGTAGAAAACAGAAAGGGGAGCTACACACCAAAGTTCCAATAGCCCTAGCTTTTGTAAATCACCCACGTGCTTGCTTTGACCAGAGATCTTCATTTCTTCATAAGACGTTGAGTTACTGTCCCCTGTCCTTTGGTTTCAACCTGAAGGACTCCCGTCATCGGAGGGCAGGTCTAGTGGCAAGAACTCTCTCGGCTTTGATTTATATGGGAGTGTCTTAATTTCTCCCTCATTTTTGAAAGACGGTTTTTCCAGATACAGCATTCTCGTTTGGATTCTTTTTTCCTTCAGCACTTTGAATACATCACCCCGTGCCATCTGGCCTCCAAGGTTTCTGATGAGAAATGTGCTCATGATCTTCCTGGGGAAGAGACGACGAAAGCTCTCCCCCTCTCAGCTTTATAGAGGCTGATGATGTCCCTTCTCGAGTCTTATGCAGCAAAACGCTTTCCTATAGTATTTTAGTATCAGTTAAGATGTAGGATCATTTTGAGACTAATCAGAGTTTAAGGAAAAGGAATTGAATATTTTAAGTGTAGACATTATGAGGTCTTTAAAAGCCAAAAATTATTAGTTTTTTAATTTAGAAATGAAAAGGCCACTGAAGCATCCTACAGATTTTCATTTCTAATAAAGTAAATATCACTCTCTAATGTCCCACATAAGAAAAAGGACCCCAAGGAGCTTTTTATTAAAGGGTAAAGGGGTCTTGAGACCAGACACTGAGAAAACCACTGTGGGTTATCCCCTGCCATGACTGGCCCATTTCTTGCTTTGACCTCATAAGGAGCCACTGTGATGGATTTTACAAATCCCTATATGAGTGTCTGGCCGGGCCTAGGTTTTTGGTCCTTATAGCGGAGGAAGCACGTTGGTGGTGACCTGTAGCGCTTGGACTGTGGTTAGCTTGTTTTCTTTATCGTTAGTACAGTTAGTATTGTGAGTATCGTTGGTACAGTTCGTATAGTTAGCATATTTAGCATAGTTAGCATATTTAGTATAGTTAGTATTATTTATTAGCACAGTAAGCATAGGTGGCATTGTTAGTATCATTAGTTAGTATTAGTTAGCATACTATAGTTTTGTTTGTTAGCACAGTTAGCATAGTTAGCATTGTCAGTGTAGCTAGCAGATGACCATGCTTCCGGACCGTGCGGCCACCGCTGCTGTTGACGTGCCGCCCCATGTTAACAACTATGAGTTCATTGAGACGGTGGGTGAGGGGGGCTTCGGCAAGGTGTGGTTAGCCCGCCACATCCCGACCTGGACGGAGGTGGCCATTAAAGTCATTGAAAAGAAGCAACAGACCCCCTCCAGAATCAAGAAACTTGGCCGTGAAGTGCAGATTATGAAGGCTGTGAATCATCCGAATATCGTTCAGTTGTTGGAGGTGATCGACACTGAAGAGTTGTTACTCCTCGTTATGGAGTATGTTCCTGGAGGAAACATGTATGGTTATATACAAACCCACCGCCACGGCTGCCTGACAGAGGAAGAGGCCCGAGTGATGTTCCGGCAGTTGGTTTCTGCCGTCCACTACTGCCATGGGAAAGGCATTGTGCACCGGGACCTGAAGCCGGAGAACATTCTTCTGGATGAGGAGCTGAACATAAAACTGGCAGACTTCGGTCTGAGCACTGTGTTTCTGGGCCGCAAGCTGGGGTCCATCTGCGGTACCATGTCTTACGCTGCCCCGGAGATCTTGCTGCGCCGGAAGTACCACGGCCCCCCAGTCGACGTCTGGAGCCTCGGTGTCGTGCTCTATGTTATGCTCACAGGTTGCCTGCCTTTCCCAGGAGAGGACGTCGCAACACTGAGGCAGCAGGTACTCAGAGGGCGAATCCGGTTCCCTTATCTAGCCTTAACACCTGACTGTGTTCAACTGTTGCACAAAATGATGACCATCACCCCCAGCCAGAGAATAACTTTAGAAGATCTCATGAACGACCCGTGGGTCAACACGGGCCAGGAGGACCTCAGGCCTTACGGGGAGCTTCCTGGTGATTACAGGGACCCCTGGGTGATAGAGGAAATGATGAACATGGGCTTTAAGTGGGGCAAGATCCGACATTCATTAAAAAGAAGGCAGTTTGATGAGGTAATGGCCACGTACCTAATATTAAAGTCACAGAAACCCGAGGGAGAGTTCATCACTGTGAGGTCCTGCCTCCCACCTGTCCCCAACACCCAGCGTTCTCTCCAAATCCTGGAGGTGCAGCCAGAGGTCTCTGCGCCCACCGGAACCGGCAGTCAGAGTGCGCCGGTGCTGCCCACCTGGTTCCGCAGGGCAGATGAGCGGCCTGAAGAGAAGCAGGAGTCAGGGCTGAAGGCCACAGAGCCTGCCAGTCCCCTGCCCAGCCTGGAGTCGAGGACCGCCACCCCCAGCCCAGCACCCCAGCGTGGCCCTGGGGCCTTCCCCTCCACCCACTGCACCGGCAACCGTAGTGGAGCCCCGGGGAAAACCAAGTGCCCCCACGGTGGGTGCGGCAGTGGAGACTACGCCGACGCTGGGCAGCCTGATGGGGCGACCCCAGCTTCTCCCTCTGGCCCCAGCCAGGACCGACGGGGGGCCGCTGGGAGACTCCTAGACTTTATAAGTGGGTTCTGTTTTTGCCTGCCCAGCAAGAAGCATGGCAAACGCAACAGAGTGAGGCCACTGTGATGTCGGGCAGGGTTCAGATCACAGACTGTGGGGAGGTCAAGCCGCACTCCTGCAGTTGCAATGGAGAGCAAGATGCTGAGCTCCAGGGAGGCTGGCAGCGTGGCATGAGAGGTTGGCCAGAGGCTGGAGGCGTTCAGCTGTGAGTGGGAGCAGGGCAAGCAGTCCAGGCCGTCTGTGCACGGACGTGCGGGAGAGAGGGTTTGGTCCGCTGGACGACGGAGGGGTGAAAACTGCTGCGGCGTTCTCTTCCCGGGCTTCAAATCGCAACAGTATCTGGCACCTCTGTGGCCTTCAGTGGCCTTCAGAAGCATCGTATCCAGAACGCTTGGTGAACTTAGAGGACAGCCTGGAGGCGCCTGGGGGACACGAGGAGAGGCCTCCCTAGCTACAGCTCTGCCAGACCGGACTCTTCTTCCGGGGGCACTTCTTCCCTCCCCTGTCCTCTCCGTCTCTTCTGCCATGTGTGTGGGGAAGAGGGACGGTTCTTGTAAACTACTTGGTTTTCCAAGTGTTACAATAGATTTGAAACTCCAGAAAGATGTGTCACAGAGACGCTGTTTTGCATCCTCCCTGCACAGGATGGGGCTGTGCATGCTGCAGTGTGAGAAGTGGGCAGTGATGTAGTACTTGGAGTTAGTCAGAACGACTAAATGGGAAAGTGACTTAGAATTACGATGGTAACTCTCAAGAGCAACGACCGTGGTTCTGAAGGGAAGAGGCTGTGAGCCATATTGCAGGGCAGAAAGGCAGAAACTGGGCACTGACGTTACCTAACATCCTCAGAAGGACCAAGGGAAACTTCTGATCCTGTGGCCTTGATTAACTACAACCAAGAGGTCCGTGATAGCATAACCAAGTCCCGTGAGCCAGCCTGTGTGGGGCGTCAGAGAAGTGGCATGGGTGTGGGCCCCCAGAGTGGCTTCAGGGTCGCTTACAAGTGCAGCTGAGTTTTCTGACTACAATGCAGGAGTTCCACTCTGAGGATTTCTCCTGTATATGACAGTGGCACAGAGCAGTCCCTCTAAGAGTCCTGACCGAGGTATGGGCTGTTCAGCCAGCTCAAGGTTCCAGGGGAGCTCCGGGGGCAGCCAGACATCCTGGGGGGTCCAGAGGGAGGGTTCCTCTATCAGGGAGCTTCTGCGTGGGCTCCTAAGAAGCGTGAGGAATGTCCAGGAGGCCCCTGGCTGCTTCTTGCGAGGCTGGGTTGCAGTGTGTGCAGAGTCTGTCAGCGTGCTCACGAGACCGCCCAGGGGCAGTCCCAGCATCTGAAGGAAAATCAGAGAAGATTTTCCTTCTCCCTCTGAGAGCAGGGCCAGGGGAAGTAAGAAGAGGGCTGGGGCCGGGCTGGGAGTCTTGTCACTCCCCCTTCACGTCCCCCGTTTTGGTTTTCTTGACACTAAACAGCCCGATGTGTGGTCAACCAGTGTCGCTCTCCTTGAAGTCGGTGCATGGCTCTCATTCCCTTCAGGGCAAGTCCCAGTTCCTTAGTGGGCTTTCAGGACCCTCTGTGACCTGTCCGCCTGCGGACCTTTTCACTACCACCCCTTCCTTGCGCTTTACTCACACTGAATTGTTGAGTCTCCCACAGACACTCTGCCCATGAGGTTTACTCTCTGGGAAGCCCTCATGCCGGGCACTTGGCCAAACTCCCTCGCGCTCCCCGAGATGAATCAGACGTAGCTCCCGCCGGAAGAGCACGGTCCAGCTGGGAGACAGGACAGGGACCTAACTGTAGTGCAGTCACCTGTTCACAGGTAGAAAGGAAGGACATGCACAGCACAGCACACACTCACCTGCTGCTGGTGGTATCAGGACAGCGTCTTTGAGGGTGGTGCCGTCTAGCGGGGCCCCGATGCATGGCTCTGACCACAAGAAATGGGGAGGAGGCATTCGAGACCAGAGGAAGCTGGAGGGTTAGGCACGTAGAAGACAAAGGTGGGGGGCGAGGCTGGGGAGTGGGGGCTTGGACCAGCACCCTTTGTTCTAGGACCACTTCCTACTGGTGCGTTTTGCATTTTAAATATCCTGCAGCTCACAGCCTGGACAGCAGTCAGCTCCGATAGTAGAACCATCTGCTAACGAGACTTTCTCCTCCTCTCCTGTGAGCTTTGGGCCCTGGCTGGCTGGGCCAGCGGCTGCCTGTGATCTCCCGTGTTAGTCCACACTCAGTTCCACGGGAAGGGCTTTGGGTTTGGTTCTAAGGAGCAGGGGAGTGACATGATCGACTTCCGTTGGAGAAGACGCTTCTGGCTGCTCCTGCACAGTGCGCTCTGGGAGGGAGAGACCCTCAGAGTTGGTAATGGAGTCCCCCCAGCGACGTGCCAGCAAATCTAATGAGAAGCAACCACCGGCCCATGATTTTCAGCTGGTTCCTGAATTATGAATTACTTAATGCAATTCGTCTGACGGACCATTTTTCCTAAAACTTGAACTCAGCTGGCAGGGCGTGGCTGGGTGGTGGGAGGGACCATTAAAAGGGGTGTGGCAGAGAGGTCCAGGCAGCTCGCAGTAGCAGTGTCCACTTCTCAGAGCAGCCAAACAGCTGACTTTTAGCTGGGCATCTGGCCACCCAAGACTACAGAGCTCCCAGCCTCCTCTGCAGCCAGGCTGGGAGTGTAACCGAGCTCTCCCTCCAGGCCGGGAAGGGAGCAATTTGTGCGGCTTCTAGGATGCTTCCTAGGAGAGAGAAGCAGGCCCCTCTTTCTGCTTCTCCCTCTGTCCTGCTGCTGGGAGCACGAGCTCTGAGGCTGGAGCTCCGACCTGACCCACGTGGATGAGGGCAACTGCCCTGGGGTGACAGGGCAGCAGGGAGAGGAGCCTCCTGGAGCAGCCCTGCCAGGCCGGCCCCGGACCGTCTGCCTCCAGACTGAGCGTGGGGGCGAGGCCACCTTCTCTTGGCCACTCTCCTGGGGGGGCCCTTTGTTACAGCGGCTGAACCTGATCCTGACCAGGACAGCAGTCTTTTCGCAACTTTCTGCGGGGTTCCCTTGGGTCAGGCTGCTCCCAGGGCCACAGCTGTCTGAAACTTTCAGCCCTCCTTTCCGTGGGGTGACAGCCAAGCTCAGCTCCAACCCACTCCCCTCTCCGGGCGCTTCTCTGGAAATCTCACACGTGAAGGTCGATGCCCCCGGGTAGACGAGTCTGGAGCTGGTATCTCCCAGGGCGTCCTCTCGTTCTGTCCTCCCACACCGTGCACCCCCCCACGCTCTCCCAGAGATGCACCTTCTTTTGAAATAGGCTGGGCTGACTCTTTCCTGGTTAATATCTCTGGAGTCTGGTTAAATAACTCAGGGAACAGGCCATCTCACGCATGGTGTAACTTGATTATGGCTAGAAAGAAGAGTTTGGAACTGACAAGTTCCCTGCTACGCTGACAAGTTTAAAAGCTGAATTTGAAAAAGCAATTTCCAGTCACAGTGTGAGGGCAGAGACAGATATTTAGGACTTCGAAGGGGTCTGGTCTTGTCCGTGTAACTTCTGCTGTGCCATCCGGTGGAGCCTCCTAAGTTTCCAGGGCCCATGACCAAAACCTAGCTGCAGACTAGTGCAACAGGGACACCACTGCTGCTGTGGTGGTGCCCGCAAGTGTGTGACACGGGAGGCGGGACTCAGCACGAGGAGCTCTGAAGACAAACTTCTACTGCAGAGATAAAGGGGCAACCCAGAAATCACAAGGGGAGAAAGAAAGATGGGGCAGTGGGAGGGACCTGTAGATTAAAAGCTCATTTCACCCAATTGCAGTGTGTGAACATTACTTGGATCCTGATTCTTCAAACACTAACAGTGAAAAAAATCACGACCTCTATGAGACAGTTGGAAATTTGAACTCTGACTGGATGTTTTATGACTGAGGAATTGCTGTTAATGTTTTAGATGTGATAATAGTATTGGGGGTACAGCGTTTATATAGATGGGTCCTTATCTTTTAGAGAGACACACTGAAATGCAGATGAAGTGATAGGATGTCTGGGATTGTGTCAGAATTACAGGGGCGGGTGAGGTTGGCTGAAGTAGGAGCAGGACTGGCCGTGGATTGTGGTCACGGGACTGGATGGTCACGGGGCGTCGTTATTTATACTCTTCTGTCTGCCGTTGGGAATGTTGGAGATTCTCCACTGAAAAATTTTTAAAAAACATTTGTTACAAAAGATGGTGGATAGTCTCTAATATGACAACATCCCACTAGGAAAAAGTTATTTGCTTTTGAAATTCTCTCTCAACCCTTATCCACTCCAAGAGAATGGCCCAGGCCGGGTCGGTCGTGTCTTCGATATTAATATCGTCTGGGGCTCGGTCATCTCCCAGTTGAAGGGTGAGAGCAGGCCCTGGGCTCTGAGCCTCTGGCGGGAAACAGTGTCTACTTGTAACTTGATGGCATCCCTTTGTTTCATTCTAGTTATTTTTTGGCTACTTCTGTTTTGGCAACTGACGCTGGTTTTTTTATTTACAGAAGTGACAAAGCTTTCTTCTTAAGTAAATATATGTAAACATCTTGATTTAAGGACAAATAGGAAATAGTATGGGTGGTACTTAGATATTGTAAGATTTTTTTAGGGTAGTAGGACATGACATAAGTTTGGGAGGCACTGATACAAGTCACGGGCAACATTTTCTTACCTCATTTTATCCATCAGATAGACAAGCGTCTCACACACATCTGGGGTCCCTTCCATCCCTGAGGGGCTCTGTGTCCAGGGCAAGACAGTCTGCTCAGGCCATCACTGCTGTCTCCCTGAATTTCAGATAAAGCACTTGACACCCAGAGAAGGGGGCCCAATGGGAGGGAGTGGAAACAGACCACACAGAGAAGGTGGGGAGGCCCACGTGGCCCCCGGGCTGGGTCCCAGACACCATCCATTACCAGGTTCATAGGCAACTGAAATGGGGGAGGGGGACAAGTTTAAGGATAACATGAAGGGGAAAACCTTAAATGGGAAACTGTTTTCTCCATCACTTTGTTTCCCATTGGTTCTTTTCTGCTGGGGAAATTTCCTGACTGCTTTAAATTACAGGTGTCAGCAAGCTGTGTCCACCCAGATTATGTTGTTAGGCCTGTTTGTATGTTTGCTTTTTTGTTTGTGTAATTAAACTTTTTTTTTTTTTTTTTTAGATAATTGTAGATTCACATGCAGTTGTAAGAAATAATAGAGAGGGATCCCATGCACACTTTTCCCAGTTTCCCCCGGTGGTACATCTTGCAAAACCAGAGGACAGTGTTGCAGCCAGGACACTGACGTTGATACAGTCAAGATACAGAACATTCCCATCCCCACAAGGATTCTCGTGTTGTCTTTTTATAGCCACATCGCCCCCCACCCCACCCGGCCCAGCCCTCACCCCTGGCAATCACTCACCTGCTCTCCATTTCTATAATTTGGCCATTTCAAGAATGTTAGATGAATGGAATCATATAGTATGTAACCTTTGGGGATTGGCTTTTTTCACTCAGCACATTTCCCTGGAGAATCATCTGAGTGGTTGCGCGTGTCAGTTTGTTCCTTTATTGCCAAGTCGTATCCCATGGTTTAACCATCACCCATGGAAGGACCTCTATGCTGTTTCCCCTTTTGGGTTATTATGAATAAAGCTGCTATGAACATTTTATATACAGGTTTCTGAACGTAAACTTTCATGTATCTGGGATAAATGTCCAAGAGTGTGTATGTGTGTTTTTAATGAATGAATTGCATTCAGCTACAATCAGGATGTTTCACCTACAAATCCATGTTACTGATTTCTCCTCAGTCATCAGAAGATCTGGAAAGATGGGGCCATAGGACTCATGATCCTAATGGGCCAGAGTGCCTCAGTCCCAAATCCCTGCCCAGTCCCTTTGACTTATTTACCTGCTGGGCAAGGCTCCTGATTTGCCAATTTTAGTGGGCAGAATTGGAGCACGATGAGATATCATTTAAAACACACACACACACACACACACACACACACACATTTTTGTTTGTGTATGCATACAGTTTCTCTGGAAGTATACTCAAGCAGAAAACACAGTTGTCTATGGGGAAGGGCACTGGGTGACGGGGCAGTGAGAGGGAATCACTTTTACTATGAGCCCTTCTGAGCCTCCTTAAACTATCTGGATTAACTACTCAAAATTTCCTCATAGATACCCCCTCTGGGGCTGCTTTTTCCATGTAACTCTTCTCTTTCTTTGGAGAAGAGGACCCGTGGGAATGTCCCCTCCCAGAGCTCCTGGTTGCACACAGGGAAGACCCCCCCCTCCCAGTTCTGAGATCTCTAGAGATTTCCCCTAACGCACACATTCCCTGATCTGGGGCCCTCCGGGTTTGAGGGTGACCCTAAAACACCGCTCATCACCATCCAAAACCAGATGACCCCTGAGGGGCAGGCTCAGACCCATGTGGGTCTCTCTGAAGCCCAGTCAGGTGTCTCTGTCCAGCCCAGGGACCACCTCCTCCAAGAAGCCTTCCTCAGCCTGATTGAAATTCAGCCTCCCCCTCGTCAGGCAGTGGCATCACTGTGTGCCTTCCTGATTACAATTCAGTGGACACTTCCTGAACCCTTTATGCAAGCGGGCCTGTGCGCCCTCACCCTGCCCTTTCCTGACCTCCCGCTAGGCCGGGCCCTCCCTTCCACAGATGAACATTCTAACGGCACTGTGCACGTGGTGCTCACTGAACCCACCCCTCATGCTTCGTGACAGAGACAACTACACACCGTAGAGCACAACGTGTCATTGAGTTCAAGCACCACGTGTAGCTTTCTGCTTGCAGATGAATTCAGTGATGCTGACTGTTCTCTCTGTTTTGGGGCGGCGGGGGTAGTAGAGCGTGCTCTGGCAGTGTTGGGGCCCTGAAGGTGCACTTGGGGTAACCTCCCTACGGCTTCTGGCAGACAGTGGGTGCAGCACAGGGGACACGGGCTTTGGGATCAGAGATCTTGGCTGAGTGATCATCGGCCAACTCAACCTCTGTTTCCTCCTGGAGAAATGGGGGTCAGAGCACCTCCCTGGAAGATGTGAGGAGGTTGAGGGGGAGGAAGCAGCCACAGGGCCCTCGGGGCTTCGGCAGGTCGCTTCCCCTTGCTGAACCCAGGCTCCCTCTTCCGGAAAGCACGGGCCAGCACTCCGCATCCCAGCTTTCCCAGGTGCCTGTCCCTCTGCGTGTTGATGGTCGGCCTCTCAGACTGAGCTCACGGTCGCGGGAGCCTGGTGTCCTCTGCGCTGGGCCCTGGCTTGGCTCAACCGCCAGAGGCGCCCAGCACGGCCGAATGAATGACCTCGGGGGTGCTGGGAGGTTCCACATTACTGCTGGAGAGTTTGAAACCACAGGGTAGAACGTGGAGGCCAGAAGACCGCGTAGTCAAGGGGTGCCCCCCCAGGCTCGCGCGTGTTGAGGCTTTCCCTACGCGGGCATGTGCCCCATGCCTCTTCCCCACCTACCGTGGCTGGGGCACACGGCCCCCCCCCCCATGCTCCCTGTGTCCCAGGGCGCCCGTCCGATCTCACTGATACCAGCTCAAGACAAGGTTGACATGAGGGAAGCCATGTCGTAGAAAAGAAAAACTCTACTGTAACTTTGAAGGACCTCTGACAAACTAACCCAGCTGGACATGCACCCTCCAGGGGATCTAACTGCTCTGTAGATTTTACGATCCCTTCTTGTGCATGTACCTCCCAGCTGTGATAAGATGATAACTTTGTCTTTTTGAGTTCCTTAGGAATGTGATGACCCCCAAACGGAGAATCTATGCTGATAGCCATCATCAGTGAAAACTGAAAGATCTGGCGTGGCACTCCCAGTCTGTAACACTAGAAGGTCAACGGTCCTAACCCCCTCCCCAACAACCCAATGGTCTATATAACTGCTGTAAGACTTTGGGCCCTTTAAGATGGTTCTTTTGGACGTGAGTCGGCCATCTTCTCTCTTGCTAGCAAGCTGTAATAAAAAAGTCCATTTTCTCCTACCACCTTGCTTCTTGACCATTGGCACGTCTTGCGGCGAGCAGAAGGCCCCACATTGGGTGGTAACAATTTGGCACCCCAGATGGGACGTTAAGTCCTGCTCGTGGCCAGCTGACCTGGGATGGGCGGCCTGTTGGGTAAGTCCCTAGTGGCTGCTGAGACTCTCTTTGTCTTGGGGGATCTGCCCTACCTGCTCTCCCGTGCCGACGCCGGCTGCCTCCTAACGCTGATGTGGTGGGAAGAGAAATGGCTACATCTGGTGGGGTCGACGGGCTCCCATCTGGAGTAGGGTGAGTCACTTCCGGGGTCCACCACCGAGAACTTTCCTTCCCCTCCATCTGGTGTCCCCTCTTTGAGAAGGGGGACCATCTGGTAAATAGGGTGCCCTGCCAGAGTGGGAAGAAGAATAGGTCTTCACCCGGAATCTAGGAACCAGTGTCTAGTTTGTCTGTGTCTGTCTGTGTCTGTCAAGAGCTCCAAGATCAGACGTCTTTTGCATTTGGGTGAGTGACCTTGTTAAAATGTGCCTGTGCCTAAAATTGTCTAATATCTTGCCAGGATTGTGGGTTAGAGCCCCCACTGGTGAGATTTGGTTGCTGGGTTCAAGTCCCAAGGCTAGGATTGTGGGAGACGATGTAAAGGTGACAGCCGCTGGGGCACTCAAAAGGATCGGGTTCGAGTCCCGAACTCTGGGGTAGGGTTCCAGGGTACCCTGGGTTAGAGTCCCAGAGATTGGATTTCTATATCTGTTCGTGTTTGTCTATGTTTGACTGTGTTATTTGTTAAAATTGGCTGCTTGGGGACTGAGTTTCTCGGTGACTGTAACAAACTGCCTTTTAGACTAATCTTAGGAGGGTCTTGTGACCCTGAAGAAAAGAGGCACTGTTCCCTCTGGTCCTTCGGGACGTTCCCAGGTGACTGGGGACTTTACAGAGGTGTCGGGGTGTCTGCCCATGATGTGCAGGGGCCTCATAGGGACCCCTGCTGAAGAACATATCTTACTGGGCCCTCATTGTTCGTGGTGAGGCAGTCGGCAGTGGCAGCTCGTCCGGGGCTTAAATGAGCTGCACTGTGTGGGTGCCAGGACACTTAAGGGAAAGAGCCAACCCCTTGATGATTCTTGGGGGAGCTGCTCGCCCTGGCTCACTATCAGACCTTGTTTGTTATGGCCACCTTGATAAAAGCCCCCCGAAAAGGGAGATAACTGTAAACAGCTGGCAAGGTAACCCGGGGTAATTTAAAATTACAGTGGCCATTTTGGGCTCTTTTTGAGCCGCAGGAGGAAGCAGCAGCCTGTCGCCTTGTAGCCCTTTGCAGGTGCAGTTGGGGGGAGACGTGGGGCGCAGGGTTTCCTCTGGCTCCTCCAGGAAGCCCTCCAGTACTGAGGCGAGTTGGAAGAGCATCCAGCCCGGCTGCCTTCTGCTGGCTCACGGACTCAGCCTGTAGGACGGAGGCAGTTCACGGGCTGGGAGCTGGACGGGGGAGGCGACAGGACCTGAGGGAAACTGGAGAATCGGGCTCTGAGGTCAAAAGAAACATTTACCATGTGGAAGCTTTACCACAGGAGTGGGTTTAATTCAGCCGGCACCCGCCCCGCGCCCCTCCCCCCCCAGTTTGCAACTCTGCACCCCATTCGTTTGGCCTTCTCTGACCCTGTCACTGCAGTTCTGTGCCCTAGTCAAGAGTGTTTTTCCGGAGACACCCCACTTGTGGGCCCTGTTCATCCACACACCCCGAGACCACCTCTCTCGCCTCCTTCCTTCTGCCGGGGGTCTTAGACCCATAGGCCTGGGTCGTGTGTTCTCACCTGGGGGCTGTATTTGGTGTTTTTTCTGGCAGTTAGAGGGTGGGGCAGAGGTGCCAGCAGCCTACAGTGCCCAGGATGGTCTCACTGGGAAGGACCGTCCTGCGCGAGTGCCCCAGGGGACGAGCACGGGTTGACAACCGTGTGTCCCAGATGAGGCCTGGGGGTTCACCTAGCAGACAGGTGATGACTACTGGTGACTCTTCTGTGAGCCAGGCGCCGTTCCAGGCCCTGGGGCCCGTGACCGTGAGCAAGCAGGTGAGGCCCTGCTGTCGTGGAGCTTGACTGTGGGAGTGAAGATGAAATGAGCGGCTGCGTTTTGCGTGGTGCTAAGTCTGTGAGGACGTGAATAGCATGCTGGGATAACGGCTGTAGGAGATGGACTGTGTGTTTGGATAGGGTGGGCGGGAGAAGCTTCTTTGGAGCTGAACTGGGGCCTGAGCAGGGAGCGGCGACAGGGAACAGCAAGTGCAGAGGCCCCGAGGAGGGCTGAGCTCCTTGGAAGAGCACAAATAAGGCGTGACTGGTGAGGGGAGGGGGGTCAGGAGGTGAGGTTAGAGAGGATGGCGGGGGCGGGACTGTGTGAGACCCGCGGGCTGTCGTCAGGAGACAGGAAGGGGTTGCCGGGGTCAGGAGTGGGCGGCGTTAGCTGGGACTGGTTCTCTGGGCCCTGCTCTTCCCTCGGCACCTTTGGTTCCCGCGGGCCTGGGGGGCCTTGCTCAGCTCCCCTCACCAGGCCGCAGGGGTGTGGGGGAAGTGTGTGGTGACTCGAGTTGGCCTGGTTCCCGGGCTGTTTTCTCCCTGCTCCCCTTGTGGGTCCCCTCTCTGCCTGGGTCCCTGCAGCCCCTGCCTCTGCCCAGGGGGGCTGGACCCTGCAGGTGGGTGGAGGGTGGGCTGCGTCTCCGCTGCCGCCATCCACCCCGCTCTTTGCACAGCTCTCACTCCTCCTTCCTTCACTGTGGCTTTTGGGCCTGTCCCTCCCGAGTCCTTGGGCTCCCCCCTCCCCTGCCCAGCTCCTGCTCCTGAGGGCGCTGTGAAGAGTGGGGACCGGCTCCCTCCAAAGCGGTGCCTCCCGGAGCGCCGGACGCCTCTCTGTGTCAGCGGGCCTTGTGCGGGACATTGGGAGTGGGAAGGGTTGACCCTTTCAGAATTCACCATCAGTCCCTTAGAGTTCCTCAAAATGAAAGTTTATTTCTGGTGCCAATATGTTGTTTACGTTTTTTCTTTTTAAAGAAAATGTGGTAAAATACGCCTATGAAATTGACCACCTACACCATTTTTAAGCGTGTACAGTTCAGTGGCATCCAGTCCATTCCCGTTGTTGTAGCCGTCACCACCACCTGTCTCCAGAGCTTTTCCATCTTTCTGACCTGAAGCTCTGTCCCCAGGAGACACCAGCTCCCCTCGCCCTGGCCCCGCCCCCTTCCTTTCCCTGACAGCTTCTCCTGTCTGCCTGTCTCCTGAGAGAGCAGGCAGGTGGGCTGGAAGCTCTGCAGGCCACAGTGTCCCCACAGACTCGCTGTTTTGATTAGTGTTGCTTCTTATGGTTACCTCACATGTTCGGCAAATGATCTGGGCGTTCTGTTGACACTAGTGATGTCAGGTTTCCTTTTTTGTGAGCAAGATGAGCCCTGAGCTAACATCTGTGCTAACCCTCCTCTTTTTGCTGAGGAAGACTGGCTCTGAGCTAACATCTATTGCCAATCCTCCTCCTTTTTTTTTTCCCCCAAAACCCCAGTAAATAGTCGTATGTCATAGTCGCACATCCTTCTAGTTGCTGTATGTGGGACGTGGCCTCAGCATGGCCACTATTTATTAGCACAGTAAGCATAGGTGGCGTTGTTAGTATCATTAGTTAGTATTAGTTAGCATACTATAGTTTTGTTTGTTAGCATAGTTAGCATAGTTAGCATTGTCAGTGTAGCTAGCAGATGACCATGCTTCCGGACCGTGCGGCCACCGCTGCTGTTGACGTGCCGCCCCATGTTAACAACTATGAGTTCATTGAGACGGTGGGTGAGGGGGGCTTCGGCAAGGTGTGGTTAGCCCGCCACATCCCGACCTGGACGGAGGTGGCCATTAAAGTCATTGAAAAGAAGCAACAGACCCCCTCCAGAATCAAGAAACTTGGCCGTGAAGTGCAGATTATGAAGGCTGTGAATCATCCGAATATTGTTCAGTTGTTGGAGGTGATCGACACCGAAGAGTTGTTACTCCTCGTTATGGAGTATGTTCCTGGAGGAAACATGTATGGTTATATAGAAACCCACCGCCACGGCTGCCTGACAGAGGAAGAGGCCCGAGTGATGTTCCGGCAGTTGGTTTCTGCCCGAGTGATGTTCCGGCAGTTGGTTTCTGCCCGAGTGATGTTCCGGCAGTTGGTTTCTGCCCGAGTGATGTTCCGGCAGTTGGTTTCTGCCGTCCACTACTGCCATGGGAAAGGCATTGTCCACCGGGACATGAAGCCGGAGAACATTCTTCCGGATGAGGAGCTGAACATAAAACTGGCAGACTTCGTTCTGAGCACTGTGTTTCTGGGCCGCAAGCTGGGGTCCATCTGCGGTACCGTGTCTTACGCTGCCCCGGAGATCTTGCTGCGCCGGAAGTACCACGGCCCCCCAGTCGACGTCTGGAGCCTCGGTGTCGTGCTCTATGTTATGCTCACAGGTTGCCTGCCTTTCCCAGGAGAGGACGTCGCAACACTGAGGCAGCAGGTACTCAGAGGGCGAATCCGGTTCCCTTATCTAGCCTTAACACCTGACTGTGTTCAACTGTTGCACAAAATGATGACCATCACCCCCAGCCAGAGAATAACTTGAGAAGATCTCATGAACGGCCCGTGGGTCAACACGGGCCAGGAGGACCTCAGGCCTTACGGGGAGCTTCCCGGTGATTACAGGGACCCCTGGGTGATAGAGGAAATGATGAACATGGGCTTTAAGTGGGGCAAGATCCGACATTCATTAAAAAGAAGGCAGTTTGATGAGGTAATGGCCACGTACCTAATATTAAAGTCACAGAAACCCGAGGGAGAGTTCATCACTGTAAGGTCCTGCCTCCCACCTGTCCCCAACACCCAGCGTTCTCTCCAAATCCTGGAGGTGCAGCCAGAGGTCTCTGCGCCCACCGGAACCGGCAGTCAGAGTGCGCCGGTGCTGCCCACCTGGTTCCACAGGGCAGATGAGCGGCCTGAAGAGAAGCAGGAGTCAGGGCTGAAGGCCACAGAGCCTGCCAGTCCCCTCCCCAGCCTGGAGTCGAGGACCGCCACCCCCAGCCCAGCACCCCAGCGTGGCCCTGGGGCCTTCCCCTCCACCCACTGCACCGGCAACCGTAGTGGAGCCCCGGGGAATACCAAGTGCCCCCACGGTGGGTGCGGCAGTGGAGGCTGCGCCGGCGCTGGGCAGCCTGATGGGGCGACCCCAGCTTCTCCCTCTGGCCCCAGCCAGGACCAACAGGGGGCCGCTGGGAGACTCCTAGACTTTATAAGTGGGTTCTGTTTTTGCCTGCCCAGCGAGAAGCATGGCAAACGCAACAGAGTGAGGCCACCATGATGTCGGGCAGGGTTCAGATCACAGACTGTGGGGAGGTCAAGCCGAAGTCCTGCAGTTGCAATGGAGAGCAAGATGCTGAGCTCCAGGGAGGCTGGCAGCGTGGCATGAGAGGTTGGCCAGAGGCTGGAGGCGTTCAGCTGTGAGTGGGAGCAGGGCAAGCAGTCCAGGCCGTCTGTGCACGGACGTGCGGGAGAGAGGGTTTGGTCCGCTGGACGACGGAGGGGTGAAAACTGCTGCGGCGTTCTCTTCCCGGGCTTCAAATCGCAACAGTATCTGGCACCTCTGTGGCCTTCAGAAGCATCGTATCCAGAACGCTTGGTGAACTTAGAGGACAGCCTGGAGGCGCCTGGGGGACACGAGGAGAGGCCTCCCTAGCTACAGCTCTGCCAGACCGGACTCTTCTTCCGGGGGCACTTCTTCCCTCCCCTGTCCTCTCCGTCTCTTCTGCCATGTGTGTGGGGAAGAGGGACGGTTCTTGTAAACTACTTGGTTTTCCAAGTGTTACAATAGATTTGAAACTCCAGAAAGATGTGTCACAGAGACGCTGTTTTGCATCCTCCCTGCACAGGATGGGGCTGTGCATGCTGCAGTGTGAGAAGTGGGCAGTGATGTAGTACTTGGAGTTAGTCAGAACGACTAAATGGGAAAGTGACTTAGAATTACGATGGTAACTCTCAAGAGCAACGAACGTGGTTCTGAAGGGAAGAGGCTGTGAGCCATATTGCAGGGCAGAAAGGCAGAAACTGGGCACTGACGTTACCTAACATCCTCAGAAGGACCAAGGGAAACTTCTGATCCTGTGGCCTCTATTAACTACAACCAAGAGGTCCGTGATAGCATAACCAAGTCCCGTGAGCCAGCCTGTGTGGGGCGTCAGAGAAGTGGCATGGGTGTGGGCCCCCAGAGTGGCTTCAGGGTCGCTTACAAGTGCAGCTGAGTTTTCTGACTACAATGCAGGAGTTCCACTCTGAGGATTTCTCCTGTATATGACAGTGGCACAGAGCAGTCCCTCTAAGAGTCCTGACCGAGGTATGGGCTGTTCAGCCAGCTCAAGGTTCCAGGGGAGCTCCGGGGGCAGCCAGACATCCTGGGGGGTCCAGAGGGAGGGTTCCTCTATCAGGGAGCTTCTGCGTGGGCTCCTAAGAAGCGTGAGGAATGTCCAGGAGGCCCCTGGCTGCTTCTTGCGAGGCTGGGTTGCAGTGTGTGCAGAGTCTGTCAGCGTGCTCACGAGACCGCCCAGGGGCAGTCCGAGCATCTGAAGGAAAATCAGAGAAGATTTTCCTTCTCCCTCTGAGAGCAGGGCCAGGGGAAGTAAGAAGAGGGCTGGGGCCGGGCTGGGAGTCTTGTCACTCCCCCTTCACGTCCCCCGTTTTGGTTTTCTTGACACTAAACAGCCCGATGTGTGGTCAACCAGTGTCGCTCTCCTTGAAGTAGTCGGTGCATGGCTCTCATTCCCTTCAGGGCAAGTCCCAGTTCCTTAGTGGGCTTTCAGGACCCTCTGTGACCTGTCCGCCTGCGGACCTTTTCACTACCACCCCTTCCTTGCGCTTTACTCACGCTGAATTGTTGAGTCTCCCACAGACACTCTGCCCATGAGGTTTACTCTCTGGGAAGCCCTCATGCCGGGCACTTGGCCAAACTCCCTCGCGCTCCCCGAGATGAATCAGACGTAGCTCCCGCCGGAAGAGCACGGTCCAGCTGGGGAGACAGGACAGGGACCTAACTGTAGTGCAGTCACCTGTTCACAGGTAGAAAGGAAGGACATGCACAGCACAGCACACACTCACCTGCTGCTGGTGGTATCAGGACAGCGTCTTTGAGGGTGGTGCCGTCTAGCGGGGCCCCGATGCATGGCTCTGACCACAAGAAATGGGGAGGAGGCATTCGAGACCAGAGGAAGCTGGAGGGTTAGGCACGTAGAAGACAAAGGTGGGGGGCGAGGCTGGGGAGTGGGGGCTTGGACCAGCACCCTTTGTTCTAGGACCACTTCCTACTGGTGCGTTTTGCATTTTAAATATCCTGCAGCTCACAGCCTGGACAGCAGTCAGCTCCGATAGTAGAACCATCTGCTAACGAGACTTTCTCCTCCTCTCCTGTGAGCTTTGGGCCCTGGCTGGCTGGGCCAGCGGCTGCCTGTGATCTCCCGTGTTAGTCCACACTCAGTTCCACGGGAAGGGCTTTGGGTTTGGTTCTAAGGAGCAGGGAGTGACATGATCGACTTCCGTTGGAGAAGACGCTTCTGGCTGCTGCTGCACAGTGCGCTCTGGGAGGGAGAGACCCTCAGAGTTGGTAATGGAGTCCCCCCAGCGACGTGCCAGCAAATCTAATGAGAAGCAACCACCGGCCCATGATTTTCAGCTGGTTCCTGAATTATGAATTACTTAATGCAATTCGTCTGACGGACCATTTTTCCTAAAACTTGAACTCAGCTGGCAGGGCGTGGCTGGGTGGTGGGAGGGACCATTAAAAGGGGTGTGGCAGAGAGGTCCAGGCAGCTCGCAGTAGCAGTGTCCACTTCTCAGAGCAGCCAAACAGCTGACTTTTAGCTGGGCATCTGGCCACCCAAGACTACAGAGCTCCCAGCCTCCTCTGCAGCCAGGCTGGGAGTGTAACCGAGCTGTCCCTCCAGGCCGGCAAGGGAGCAATTTTGTGCGGCTTCTAGGATGCTTCCTAGGAGAGAGAAGCAGGCCCCTCTTTCTGCTTCTCCCTCTGTCCTGCTGCTGGGAGCACGAGCTCTGAGGCTGGAGCTCCGACCTGACCCACGTGGATGAGGGCAACTGCCCTGGGGTGACAGGGCAGCAGGGAGAGGAGCCTCCTGGAGCAGCCCTGCCAGGCCGGCCCCGGACCGTCTGCCTCCAGACTGAGCGTGGGGGCGAGGCCACCTTCTCTTGGCCACTCTCCTGGGGGGGCCCTTTGTTACAGCGGCTGAACCTGATCCTGACCAGGACAGCAGTCTTTTCGCAACTTTCTGCGGGGTTCCCTTGGGTCAGGCTGCTCCCAGGGCCACAGCTGTCTGAAACTTTCAGCCCTCCTTTCCGTGGGGTGACAGCCAAGCTCAGCTCCAACCCACTCCCCTCTCCGGGCGCTTCTCTGGAAATCTCACACGTGAAGGTCGATGCCCCCGGGTAGACGAGTCTGGAGCTGGTATCTCCCAGGGCGTCCTCTCGTTCTGTCCTCCCACACCGTGCACCCCCCCACGCTCTCCCAGAGATGCACCTTCTTTTGAAATAGGCTGGGCTGACTCTTTCCTGGTTAATATCTCTGGAGTCTGGTTAAATAACTCAGGGAACAGGCCATCTCACGCATGGTGTAACTTGATTATGGCTAGAAAGAAGAGTTTGGAACTGACAAGTTCCCTGCTACGCTGACAAGTTTAAAAGCTGAATTTGAAAAAGCAATTTCCAGTCACAGTGTGAGGGCAGAGACAGATATTTAGGACTTCGAAGGGGTCTGGTCTTGTCCGTGTAACTTCTGCTGTGCCATCCGGTGGAGCCTCCTAAGTTTCCAGGGCCCATGACCAAAACCTAGCTGCAGACTAGTGCAACAGGGACACCACTGCTGCTGTGGTGGTGCCCGCAAGTGTGTGACACGGGAGGCGGGACTCAGCACGAGGAGCTCTGAAGACAAACTTCTACTGCAGAGATAAAGGGGCAACCCAGAAATCACAAGGGGAGAAAGAAAGATGGGGCAGTGGGAGGGACCTGTAGATTAAAAGCTCATTTCACCCAATTGCAGTGTGTGAACATTACTTGGATCCTGATTCTTCAAACACTAACAGTGAAAAAAATCACGACCTCTATGAGACAGTTGGAAATTTGAACTCTGACTGGATGTTTTATGACTGAGGAATTGCTGTTAATGTTTTAGATGTGATAATAGTATTGGGGGTACAGCGTTTATATAGATGGGTCCTTATCTTTTAGAGAGACACACTGAAATGCAGATGAAGTGATAGGATGTCTGGGATTGTGTCAGAATTACAGGGGCGGGTGAGGTTGGCTGAAGTAGGAGCAGGACTGGCCGTGGATTGTGGGCACGGGACTGGATGGTCACGGGGCGTCGTTATTTATACGCTTCTGTCTGCCGTTGGGAATGTTGGAGATTCTCCACTGAAAAATTTTTTAAAAACATTTGTTACAAAAGATGGTGGATAGTCTCTAATATGACAACATCCCACTAGGAAAAAGTTATTTGCTTTTGAAATTCTCTCTCAACCCTTATCCACTCCAAGAGAATGGCCCAGGCCGGGTCGGTCGTGTCTTCGATATTGTCTGGGGCTCGGTCATCTCCCAGTTGAAGGGTGAGAGCAGGCCCTGGGCTCTGAGCCTCTGGCGGGAAACAGTGTCTACTTGTAACTCGATGGCATCCCTTTGTTTCATTCTAGTTATTTTTTGGCTACTTCTGTTTTGGCAACTGACGCTGGTTTTTTTATTTACAGAAGTGACAAAGCTTTCTTCTTAAGTAAATATATGTAAACATCTTGATTTAAGGACAAATAGGAAATAGTATGGGTGGTACTTAGATATTGTAAGATTTTTTTAGGGTAGTAGGACATGACATAAGTTTGGGAGGCACTGATACAAGTCACGGGCAACATTTTCTTACCTCATTTTATCCATCAGATAGACAAGCGTCTCACACACATCTGGGGTCCCTTCCATCCCTGAGGGGCTCTGTGTCCAGGGCAAGACAGTCTGCTCAGGCCATCACTGCTGTCTCCCTGAATTTCAGATAAAGCACTTGACACCCAGAGAAGGGGGCCCAATGGGAGGGAGTGGAAACAGACCACACAGAGAAGGTGGGGAGGCCCACGTGGCCCCCGGGCTGGGTCCCAGACACCATCCATTACCAGGTTCATAGGCAACTGAAATGGGGGAGGGGGACAAGTTTAAGGATAACATGAAGGGGAAAACCTTAAATGGGAAACTGTTTTCTCCATCACTTTGTTTCCCATTGGTTCTTTTCTGCTGGGAAATTTCCTGACTGCTTTAAATTACAGGTGTCAGCAAGCTGTGTCCACCCAGATTATGTTGTTAGGCCTGTTTGTATGTTTGCTTTTTGTTTGTGTAATTAAACTTTTTTTTTTTTAGATAATTGTAGATTCACATGCAGTTGTAAGAAATAATAGAGAGGGATCCCATGCACACTTTTCCCAGTTTCCCCCGGTGGTACATCTTGCAAAACCAGAGGACAGTGTTGCAGCCAGGACACTGACGTTGATACAGTCAAGATACAGAACATTCCCATCCCCACAAGGATTCTCGTGTTGTCTTTTTATAGCCACATCGCCCCCCACCCCACCCGGCCCAGCCCTCACCCCTGGCAATCACTCACCTGCTCTCCATTTCTATAATTTGGCCATTTCAAGAATGTTAGATGAATGGAATCATATAGTATGTAACCTTTGGGGATTGGCTTTTTTCACTCAGCACATTTCCCTGGAGAATCATCTGAGTGGTTGCGCGTGTCAGTTTGTTCCTTTATTGCCAAGTCGTATCCCATGGTTTAACCATCACCCATGGAAGGACCTCTATGCTGTTTCCCCTTTTGGGTTATTATGAATAAAGCTGCTATGAACATTTTATATACAGGTTTCTGAACGTAAACTTTCATGTATCTGGGATAAATGTCCAAGAGTGTGTATGTGTGTTTTTAATGAATGAATTGCATTCAGCTACAATCAGGATGTTTCACCTACAAATCCATGTTACTGATTTCTCCTCAGTCATCAGAAGATCTGGAAAGATGGGGCCATAGGACTCATGATCCTAATGGGCCAGAGTGCCTCAGTCCCAAATCCCTGCCCAGTCCCTTTGACTTATTTACCTGCTGGGCAAGGCTCCTGATTTGCCAATTTTAGTGGGCAGAATTGGAGCACGATGAGATATCATTTAAAACACACACACACACACACACACACACACATTTTTGTTTGTGTATGCATACAGTTTCTCTGGAAGTATACTCAAGCAGAAAACACAGTTGTCTATGGGGAAGGGCACTGGGTGACGGGGCAGTGAGAGGGAATCACTTTTACTATGAGCCCTTCTGAGCCTCCTTAAACTATCTGGATTAACTACTCAAAATTTCCTCATAGATACCCCCTCTGGGGCTGCTTTTTCCATGTAACTCTTCTCTTTCTTTGGAGAAGAGGACCCGTGGGAATGTCCCCTCCCAGAGCTCCTGGTTGCACACAGGGAAGACCCCCCCCTCCCAGTTCTGAGATCTCTAGAGATTTCCCCTAACGCACACATTCCCTGATCTGGGGCCCTCCGGGTTTGAGGGTGACCCTAAAACACCGCTCATCACCATCCAAAACCAGATGACCCCTGAGGGGCAGGCTCAGACCCATGTGGGTCTCTCTGAAGCCCAGTCAGGTGTCTCTGTCCAGCCCAGGGACCACCTCCTCCAAGAAGCCTTCCTCAGCCTGATTGAAATTCAGCCTCCCCCTCCTTGTCAGGCAGTGGCATCACTGTGTGCCTTCCTGATTACAATTCAGTGGACACTTCCTGAACCCTTTATGCAAGCGGGCCTGTGCGCCCTCACCCTGCCCTTTCCTGACCTCCCGCTAGGCCGGGCCCTCCCTTCCACAGATGAACATTCTAACGGCACTGTGCACGTGGTGCTCACTGAACCCACCCCTCATGCTTCGTGACAGAGACAACTACACACCGTAGAGCACAACGTGTCATTGAGTTCAAGCACCACGTGTAGCTTTCTGCTTGCAGATGAATTCAGTGATGCTGACTGTTCTCTCTGTTTTGGGGCGGCGGGGGTAGTAGAGCGTGCTCTGGCAGTGTTGGGGCCCTGAAGGTGCACTTGGGGTAACCTCCCTACGGCTTCTGGCAGACAGTGGGTGCAGCACAGGGGACACGGGCTTTGGGATCAGAGATCTTGGCTGAGTGATCATCGGCCAACTCAACCTCTGTTTCCTCCTGGAGAAATGGGGGTCAGAGCACCTCCCTGGAAGATGTGAGGAGGTTGAGGGGGAGGAAGCAGCCACAGGGCCCTCGGGCTTCGCAGGTCGCTTCCCTTGCTGAACCCAGGCTCCCTCTTCCGGAAAGCACGGGCCAGCACTCCGCATCCCAGCTTTCCCAGGTGCCTGTCCCTCTGCGTGTTGATGGTCGGCCTCTCAGACTGAGCTCACGGTCGCGGGAGCCTGGTGTCCTCTGCGCTGGGCCCTGGCTTGGCTCAACCGCCAGAGGCGCCCAGCACGGCCGAATGAATGACCTCGGGGGTGCTGGGAGGTTCCACATTACTGCTGGAGAGTTTGAAACCACAGGGTAGAACGTGGAGGCCAGAAGACCGCGTAGTCAAGGGGTGCCCCCCCAGGCTCGCGCGTGTTGAGGCTTTCCCTACGCGGGCATGTGCCCCATGCCTCTTCCCCACCTACCGTGGCTGGGGCACACGGCCCCCCCCCCCATGCTCCCTGTGTCCCAGGGCGCCCGTCCGATCTCACTGATACCAGCTCAAGACAAGGTTGACATGAGGGAAGCCATGTCGTAGAAAAGAAAAACTCTACTGTAACTTTGAAGGACCTCTGACAAACTAACCCAGCTGGACATGCACCCTCCAGGGGATCTAACTGCTCTGTAGATTTTACGATCCCTTCTTGTGCATGTACCTCCCAGCTGTGATAAGATGATAACTTTGTCTTTTTGAGTTCCTTAGGAATGTGATGACCCCCAAACGGAGAATCTATGCTGATAGCCATCATCAGTGAAAACTGAAAGATCTGGCGTGGCACTCCCAGTCTGTAACACTAGAAGGTCAACGGTCCTAACCCCCTCCCCAACAACCCAATGGTCTATATAACTGCTGTAAGACTTTGGGCCCTTTAAGATGGTTCTTTTGGACGTGAGTCGGCCATCTTCTCTCTTGCTAGCAAGCTGTAATAAAAAAGTCCATTTTCTCCTACCACCTTGCTTCTTGACCATTGGCACGTCTTGCGGCGAGCAGAAGGCCCCACGATGGGTGGTAACAATTTGGCACCCCAGATGGGACATTAAGTCCTGCTCGTGGCCAGCCGACCTCGGACGGGCGGGCTGTTGGGTAAGTCCCTAGCGGCCGCCGAGGCTCTCTTTGTCTTGGGGGATCTGTGCTACCCGCTCTCCCGAGCCGACGCCGGCTGTCTCCTAACGCTGATGTGGTAGGAAGAGAAATGGCTACATCTGGTGGGTCGATGGGCTCCCATCTGGAGTAGGGTGAGTCACCTCGGGGGTCCACGACCGAAAACTTCCCTTCCCCTCCATCTGGTGTCTCCTCTTTGAGAAGGGGGACCATCTGGTAAATAGGGTGCCCTGCCAGAGTGGGAAGAAGAATGGGACTTCACCCAGAATCTAGGAACCAGTGTCTAGTTTGTCTGTGTCTGTCTGTGTCTGTAAAGAGCTCCAAGATCAGACGTCTTTTGCATTTGGGTGAGTGACCTTGTTAAAATGCACCTGTGCCTAAAATTGTCTAATATCTTGCCAGGATTGTGGGTTAGAGCCCCCA
This sequence comes from Ceratotherium simum simum, assembly GCF_057802395.1. Lineage (NCBI taxonomy): Eukaryota > Metazoa > Chordata > Mammalia > Perissodactyla > Rhinocerotidae > Ceratotherium > Ceratotherium simum. Next base: position 81,965,394 of record NC_141904.1, on the reverse strand, counting down.
CTGGTGAGATTTGGTTGCTGGGTTCAAGTCCCAAGGCTAGGATTGTGGGAGACGATGTAAAGGTGACAGCCGCTGGGGCACTCAAAAGGATCGGGTTCGAGTCCCGAACTCTGGGGTAGGGTTCCAGGGTACCCTGGGTTAGAGTCCCAGAGATTGGATTTCTATATCTGTTCGTGTTTGTCTATGTTTGACTGTGTTATTTGTTAAAATTGGCTGCTTGGGGACTGAGTTTCTCGGTGACTGTAACAAACTGCCTTTTAGACTAATCTTAGGAGGGTCTTGTGACCCTGAAGAAAAGAGGCACTGTTCCCTCTGGTCCTTCGGGACGTTCCCAGGTGACTGGGGACTTTACAGAGGTGTCGGGGTGTCTGCCCATGATGTGCAGGGGCCTCATAGGGACCCCTGCTGAAGAACATATCTTACTGGGCCCTCATTGTTCGTGGTGAGGCAGTCGGCAGTGGCAGCTCGTCCGGGGCTTAAATGAGCTGCACTGTGTGGGTGCCAGGACACTTAAGGGAAAGAGCCAACCCCTTGATGATTCTTGGGGGAGCTGCTCGCCCTGGCTCACTATCAGACCTTGTTTGTTATGGCCACCTTGATAAAAGCCCCCCGAAAAGGGAGATAACTGTAAACAGCTGGCAAGGTAACCCGGGGTAATTTAAAATTACAGTGGCCATTTTGGGCTCTTTTTGAGCCGCAGGAGGAAGCAGCAGCCTGTCGCCTTGTAGCCCTTTGCAGGTGCAGTTGGGGGGAGACGTGGGGCGCAGGGTTTCCTCTGGCTCCTCCAGGAAGCCCTCCAGTACTGAGGCGAGTTGGAAGAGCATCCAGCCCGGCTGCCTTCTGCTGGCTCACGGACTCAGCCTGTAGGACGGAGGCAGTTCACGGGCTGGGAGCTGGACGGGGGAGGCGACAGGACCTGAGGGAAACTGGAGAATCGGGCTCTGAGGTCAAAAGAAACATTTACCATGTGGAAGCTTTACCACAGGAGTGGGTTTAATTCAGCCGGCACCCGCCCCGCGCCCCTCCCCCCCCAGTTTGCAACTCTGCACCCCATTCGTTTGGCCTTCTCTGACCCTGTCACTGCAGTTCTGTGCCCTAGTCAAGAGTGTTTTTCCGGAGACACCCCACTTGTGGGCCCTGTTCATCCACACACCCCGAGACCACCTCTCTCGCCTCCTTCCTTCTGCCGGGGGTCTTAGACCCATAGGCCTGGGTCGTGTGTTCTCACCTGGGGGCTGTATTTGGTGTTTTTTCTGGCAGTTAGAGGGTGGGGCAGAGGTGCCAGCAGCCTACAGTGCCCAGGATGGTCTCACTGGGAAGGACCGTCCTGCGCGAGTGCCCCAGGGACGAGCACGGGTTGACAACCGTGTGTCCCAGATGAGGCCTGGGGGTTCACCTAGCAGACAGGTGATGACTACTGGTGACTCTTCTGTGAGCCAGGCGCCGTTCCAGGCCCTGGGGCCCGTGACCGTGAGCAAGCAGGTGAGGCCCTGCTGTCGTGGAGCTTGACTGTGGGAGTGAAGATGAAATGAGCGGCTGCGTTTTGCGTGGTGCTAAGTCTGTGAGGACGTGAATAGCATGCTGGGATAACGGCTGTAGGAGATGGACTGTGTGTTTGGATAGGGTGGGCGGGAGAAGCTTCTTTGGAGCTGAACTGGGGCCTGAGCAGGGAGCGGCGACAGGGAACAGCAAGTGCAGAGGCCCCGAGGAGGGCTGAGCTCCTTGGAAGAGCACAAATAAGGCGTGACTGGTGAGGGGAGGGGGGTCAGGAGGTGAGGTTAGAGAGGATGGCGGGGGCGGGACTGTGTGAGACCCGCGGGCTGTCGTCAGGAGACAGGAAGGGGTTGCCGGGGTCAGGAGTGGGCGGCGTTAGCTGGGACTGGTTCTCTGGGCCCTGCTCTTCCCTCGGCACCTTTGGTTCCCGCGGGCCTGGGGGGCCTTGCTCAGCTCCCCTCACCAGGCCGCAGGGGGGTGGGGGAAGTGTGTGTTGACTCGAGTTGGCCTGGTTCCCCGGGCTGTTTTCTCCCTGCTCCCCTTGTGGGTCCCCTCTCTGCCTGGGTCCCTGCAGCCCCTGCCTCTGCCCAGGGGGGCTGGACCCTGCAGGTGGGTGGAGGGTGGGCTGCGTCTCCGCTGCCGCCATCCACCCCGCTCTTTGCACAGCTCTCACTCCTCCTTCCTTCACTGTGGCTTTTGGGCCTGTCCCTCCCGAGTCCTTGGGCTCCCCCCTCCCCTGCCCAGCTCCTGCTCCTGAGGGCGCTGTGAAGAGTGGGGACCGGCTCCCTCCAAAGCGGTGCCTCCCGGAGCGCCGGACGCCTCTCTGTGTCAGCGGGCCTTGTGCGGGACATTGGGAGTGGGAAGGGTTGACCCTTTCAGAATTCACCATCAGTCCCTTAGAGTTCCTCAAAATGAAAGTTTATTTCTGGTGCCAATATGTTGTTTACGTTTTTTCTTTTTAAAGAAAATGTGGTAAAATACGCCTATGAAATTGACCACCTACACCATTTTTAAGCGTGTACAGTTCAGTGGCATCCAGTCCATTCCCGTTGTTGTAGCCGTCACCACCACCTGTCTCCAGAGCTTTTCCATCTTTCTGACCTGAAGCTCTGTCCCCAGGAGACACCAGCTCCCCTCGCCCTGGCCCCGCCCCCTTCCTTTCCCTGACAGCTTCTCCTGTCTGCCTGTCTCCTGAGAGAGCAGGCAGGTGGGCTGGAAGCTCTGCAGGCCACAGTGTCCCCACGGACTTGAGTAACGCTGTTTTGATTCGTGTTGCTTCTTATGGTTACCTCACATGTTCGGCAAATGATCTGGGCATTCTGTTGACACTAGTGATGTCAGGTTTCCTTTTTTTTTTTTTTTTTTTGTGAGCCAGATGAGCCCTGAGCTAACATCTGTGCTAACCCTCCTCTTTTTGCTGAGGAAGACTGGCTCTGAGCTAACATCTATTGCCAATCCTCCTCCTTTTTTTTTCCCCCCAAAACCCCAGTAAATAGTCGTATGTCATAGTCGCACATCCTTCTAGTTGCTGTATGTGGGACGTGGCCTCAGCATGGCCACTATTTATTAGCACAGTAAGCATAGGTGGCGTTGTTAGTATCATTAGTTAGTATTAGTTAGCATACTATAGTTTTGTTTGTTAGCATAGTTAGCATAGTTAGCATTGTCAGTGTAGCTAGCAGATGACCATGCTTCCGGACCGTATGCCACCGCTGCTGTTGACGTGTCGCCCCATGTTAACAACTATGAGTTCATTGAGACGGTGGGTGAGGGGGCTTCGCAAGGTGTGGTTAGCCCGCCACATCCCGACCTGGACGGAGGTGGCCATTAAAGTCATTGAAAAGAAGCAACAGACCCCCTCCAGAATCAAGAAACTTGGCCGTGAAGTGCAGATTATGAAGGCTGTGAATCATCCGAATATTGTTCAGTTGTTGGAGGTGATCGACACCGAAGAGTTGTTACTCCTCGTTATGGAGTATGTTCCTGGAGCAAACATGTATGGTTATATAGAAACCCACCGCCACGGCTGCCTGACAGAGGAAGAGGCCCGAGTGATGTTCCGACAGTTGGTTTCTGCCCGAGTGATGTTCCGGCAGTTGGTTTCTGCCCGAGTGATGTTCCGGCAGTTGGTTTCTGCCCGAGTGATGTTCCGGCAGTTGGTTTCTGCCGTCCACTACTGCCATGGGAAAGGCATTGTCCACCGGGACATGAAGCCGGAGAACATTCTTCCGGATGAGGAGCTGAACATAAAACTGGCAGACTTCGTTCTGAGCACTGTGTTTCTGGGCCGCAAGCTGGGGTCCATCTGCGGTACCGTGTCTTACGCTGCCCCGGAGATCTTGCTGCGCCGGAAGTACCACGGCCCCCCAGTCGACGTCTGGAGCCTCGGTGTCGTGCTCTATGTTATGCTCACAGGTTGCCTGCCTTTCCCAGGAGAGGACGTCGCAACACTGAGGCAGCAGGTACTCAGAGGGCGAATCCGGTTCCCTTATCTAGCCTTAACACCTGACTGTGTTCAACTGTTGCACAAAATGATGACCATCACCCCCAGCCAGAGAATAACTTGAGAAGATCTCATGAACGGCCCGTGGGTCAACACGGGCCAGGAGGACCTCAGGCCTTACGGGGAGCTTCCCGGTGATTACAGGGACCCCTGGGTGATAGAGGAAATGATGAACATGGGCTTTAAGTGGGGCAAGATCCGACATTCATTAAAAAGAAGGCAGTTTGATGAGGTAATGGCCACGTACCTAATATTAAAGTCACAGAAACCCGAGGGAGAGTTCATCACTGTAAGGTCCTGCCTCCCACCTGTCCCCAACACCCAGCGTTCTCTCCAAATCCTGGAGGTGCAGCCAGAGGTCTCTGCGCCCACCGGAACCGGCAGTCAGAGTGCGCCGGTGCTGCCCACCTGGTTCCGCAGGGCAGATGAGCGGCCTGAAGAGAAGCAGGAGTCAGGGCTGAAGGCCACAGAGCCTGCCAGTCCCCTCCCCAGCCTGGAGTCGAGGACCGCCACCCCCAGCCCAGCACCCCAGCGTGGCCCTGGGGCCTTCCCCTCCACCCACTGCACCGGCAACCGTAGTGGAGCCCCGGGGAATACCAAGTGCCCCCACGGTGGGTGCGGCAGTGGAGACTGCGCCGACGCTGGGCAGCCTGATGGGGCGACCCCAGCTTCTCCCTCTGGCCCCAGCCAGGACCAACAGGGGGCCGCTGGGAGACTCCTAGACTTTATAAGTGGGTTCTGTTTTTGCCTGCCCAGCGAGAAGCATGGCAAACGCAACAGAGTGAGGCCACCATGATGTCGGGCAGGGTTCAGATCACAGACTGTGGGGAGGTCAAGCCGAAGTCCTGCAGTTGCAATGGAGAGCAAGATGCTGAGCTCCAGGGAGGCTGGCAGCGTGGCATGAGAGGTTGGCCAGAGGCTGGAGGCGTTCAGCTGTGAGTGGGAGCAGGGCAAGCAGTCCAGGCCGTCTGTGCACGGACGTGCGGGAGAGAGGGTTTGGTCCGCTGGACGACGGAGGGGTGAAAACTGCTGCGGCGTTCTCTTCCCGGGCTTCAAATCGCAACAGTATCTGGCACCTCTGTGGCCTTCAGAAGCATCGTATCCAGAACGCTTGGTGAACTTAGAGGACAGCCTGGAGGCGCCTGGGGACACGAGGAGAGGCCTCCCTAGCTACAGCTCTGCCAGACCGGACTCTTTCTTCCGGGGCACTTCTTCCTCCCCTGTCCTCTCCGCCTCTTCTGCCATGTGTGTGGGGAAGAGGGACGGTTCTTGTAAACTACTTGGTTTTCCAAGTGTTACAATAGATTTGAAACTCCAGAAAGATGTGTCACAGAGACGCTGTTTTGCATCCTCCCTGCACAGGATGGGGCTGTGCATGCTGCAGTGTGAGAAGTGGGCAGTGATGTAGTACTTGGAGTTAGTCAGAACGACTAAATGGGAAAGTGACTTAGAATTACGATGGTAACTCTCAAGAGCAACGAACGTGGTTCTGAAGGGAAGAGGCTGTGAGCCATATTGCAGGGCAGAAAGGCAGAAACTGGGCACTGACGTTACCTAACATCCTCAGAAGGACCAAGGGAAACTTCTGATCCTGTGGCCTTGATTAACTACAACCAAGAGGTCCGTGATAGCATAACCAAGTCCCGTGAGCCAGCCTGTGTGGGGCGTCAGAGAAGTGGCATGGGTGTGGGCCCCCAGAGTGGCTTCAGGGTGCGTTACAAGTGCAGCTGAGTTTTCTGACTACAATGCAGGAGTTCCACTCTGAGGATTTCTCCTGTATATGACAGTGGCACAGAGCAGTCCCTCTAAGAGTCCTGACCGAGGTATGGGCTGTTCAGCCAGCTCAAGGTTCCAGGGGAGCTCCGGGGGCAGCCAGACATCCTGGGGGGTCCAGAGGGAGGGTTCCTCTATCAGGGAGCTTCTGCGTGGGCTCCTAAGAAGCGTGAGGAATGTCCAGGAGGCCCCTGGCTGCTTCTTGCGAGGCTGGGTTGCAGTGTGTGCAGAGTCTGTCAGCGTGCTCACGAGACCGCCCAGGGGCAGTCCGAGCATCTGAAGGAAAATCAGAGAAGATTTTCCTTCTCCCTCTGAGAGCAGGGCCAGGGGAAGTAAGAAGAGGGCTGGGGCCGGGCTGGGAGTCTTGTCACTCCCCCTTCACGTCCCCCGTTTTGGTTTTCTTGACACTAAACAGCCCGATGTGTGGTCAACCAGTGTCGCTCTCCTTGAAGTAGTCGGTGCATGGCTCTCATTCCCTTCAGGGCAAGTCCCAGTTCCTTAGTGGGCTTTCAGGACCCTCTGTGACCTGTCCGCCTGCGGACCTTTTCACTACCACCCCTTCCTTGCGCTTTACTCACGCTGAATTGTTGAGTCTCCCACAGACACTCTGCCCATGAGGTTTACTCTCTGGGAAGCCCTCATGCCGGGCACTTGGCCAAACTCCCTCGCGCTCCCCGAGATGAATCAGACGTAGCTCCCGCCGGAAGAGCACGGTCCAGCTGGGAGACAGGACAGGGACCTAACTGTAGTGCAGTCACCTGTTCACAGGTAGAAAGGAAGGACATGCACAGCACAGCACACACTCACCTGCTGCTGGTGGTATCAGGACAGCGTCTTTGAGGGTGGTGCCGTCTAGCGGGGCCCCGATGCATGGCTCTGACCACAAGAAATGGGGAGGAGGCATTCGAGACCAGAGGAAGCTGGAGGGTTAGGCACGTAGAAGACAAAGGTGGGGGGCGAGGCTGGGGAGTGGGGCTTGGACCAGCACCCTTTGTTCTAGGACCACTTCCTACTGGTGCGTTTTGCATTTTAAATATCCTGCAGCTCACAGCCTGGACAGCAGTCAGCTCCGATAGTAGAACCATCTGCTAACGAGACTTTCTCCTCCTCTCCTGTGAGCTTTGGGCCCTGGCTGGCTGGGCCAGCGGCTGCCTGTGATCTCCCGTGTTAGTCCACACTCAGTTCCACGGGAAGGGCTTTGGGTTTGGTTCTAAGGAGCAGGGGAGTGACATGATCGACTTCCGTTGGAGAAGACGCTTCTGGCTGCTGCTGCACAGTGCGCTCTGGGAGGGAGAGACCCTCAGAGTTGGTAATGGAGTCCCCCCAGCGACGTGCCAGCAAATCTAATGAGAAGCAACCACCGGCCCATGATTTTCAGCTGGTTCCTGAATTATGAATTACTTAATGCAATTCGTCTGACGGACCATTTCTCCTAAAACTTGAACTCAGCTGGCAGGGCGTGGCTGGGTGGTGGGAGGGACCATTAAAAGGGGTGTGGCAGAGAGGTCCAGGCAGCTCGCAGTAGCAGTGTCCACTTCTCAGAGCAGCCAAACAGCTGACTTTTAGCTGGGCATCTGGCCACCCAAGACTACAGAGCTCCCAGCCTCCTCTGCAGCCAGGCTGGGAGTGTAACCGAGCTCTCCCTCCAGGCCGGCAAGGGAGCAATTTTGTGCGGCTTCTAGGATGCTTCCTAGGAGAGAGAAGCAGGCCCCTCCTTCTGCTTCTCCCTATGTCCAGCTGCTGGGAGCACGAGCTCTGAGGCTGGAGCTCCGTCCTGACCCACGTGGACGACGGCAACTCCCCTGGGGTGACAGGGCAGCAGGGAGAGGAAGCCTCCTGGAGCAGCCCTGCCAGGCCGGCCCCGGACCGGTTGCCTCCAGACTGAGCGTGGGGGCGAGGCCACCTTCTCTTGGCCACCCTCCTGTGGGGGCCCTTTGTTACAGCGGCTGAACCTGATCCTGACCAGGACAGCAGTCTTTCGCAACTTTCTGCGGGTTCCCTTGGGTCAGGCTGCTCCCAGGGCCACAGCTGTCTGAAACTTTCAGCCCTCCTTTCCGTGGGGTGACAGCCAAGCTCAGCTCCAACCCACTCCCTCTCCGGCGCTTTCTCTGGAAATCTCACACGTGAAGGTCGATGCCCCGGTAGACGAGTCTGGAGCTGGTATCTCCCAGGGTGTCCTCTCGTTCTGTCCTCACACACGGTGCACCCCCCACGCTGTCCCAGAGATGCACCTTGTTCTGAAATAGGCTGGGCTGACTCTCTCCTGGTTAATATCTCTGGAGTCTCGTTAAAGAACTCAGGGAACAGGCCATCTCACGCATGGTGTAACTTGATTATTGCTAGAAAGAAGAGTTTGGAACTGACAAGTTCCCTGCTACGCTGACAAGTTTAAAAGCTGAATTTGAAAAAGCAATTTCCAGTCACCGTGTGAGGGCAGAGACAGATATTTAGGACTTCGAAGGGGTCTGGTCTTGTCCGTGTAATTTCTGATATGCCATCCGGTGGAGCCTCCTAAGTTTCCGGGGACCTTGACCAAAACCTAGCTGCAGACTAGTGCAGGGGGGACACTGCTGCTGTGGTAGTGCCCGCAAGTGTGTGACACGGGAGGCGAGACTCAGCACGAGGTGCTCTGAAGACAGACTTCTACTGCAGAGATAAAGGGGCAACCCAGAAATCACAAGGGGAGAAAGAAAGACGGGGCAGTGGGGGGGACCTATAGATTAAAAGGTCATTTCACCCAATTGTAATGTGTGAATATTACTTGGATCCTGATTCTTAAAACACTAAGTGAAAAAAATCATGACCTTTATGAGACAGTTGGGAATTTGAACTCTGACTGGATATTTTTTGACTGAGGAATTGCTGCTAGTATTTTAGATGTGATAATAGTATTGGGGGTACAGCGTTTGTATAGATGGGTCCTTATCTTTTAGAGAGACACACTGAAATGCAGATGAAGTGATAGGATGTCTTGGATTGTGTCAGAATTATAGGGGCGAGGTGAGATTGGCTGAGAAGGAGCAGGACTGGCCGTGGATTGTGGTCACGGCACTGGATGGTCATGGGGCTTCGTTATACGCTTCTGTCTGCCGTTGGGAATGTTTGAGAGTCTCCACTGAAAAATTTTTTAAAAACATTTGTTACAAAAGATGGTGGATAGTCTCTAATATGACAACATCCCACTAGGAAAAAGTTATTTGCTTTTGAAATTCTCTCTCAACCCTTATCCACTCCAAGAGAATGGCCCAGGCCGGGTCGGTCGTGTCTTCGATATTGTCTGGGGCTCGGTCATCTCCCAGTTGAAGGGTGAGAGCAGGCCCTGGGCTCTGAGCCTCTGGCGGGAAACAGTGTCTACTTGTAACTCGATGGCATCCCTTTGTTTCATTCTAGTTATTTTTTGGCTACTTCTGTTTTGGCAACTGACGCTGGTTTTTTTATTTACAGAAGTGACAAAGCTTTCTTCTTAAGTAAATATATGTAAACATCTTGATTTAAGGACAAATAGGAAATAGTATGGGTGGTACTTAGATATTGTAAGATTTTTTTAGGGTAGTAGGACATGACATAAGTTTGGGAGGCACTGATACAAGTCACGGGCAACATTTTCTTACCTCATTTTATCCATCAGATAGACAAGCGTCTCACACACATCTGGGGTCCCTTCCATCCCTGAGGGGCTCTGTGTCCAGGGCAAGACAGTCTGCTCAGGCCATCACTGCTGTCTCCCTGAATTTCAGATAAAGCACTTGACACCCAGAGAAGGGGGCCCAATGGGAGGGAGTGGAAACAGACCACACAGAGAAGGTGGGGAGGCCCACGTGGCCCCCGGGCTGGGTCCCAGACACCATCCATTACCAGGTTCATAGGCAACTGAAATGGGGGAGGGGGACAAGTTTAAGGATAACATGAAGGGGAAAACCTTAAATGGGAAACTGTTTTCTCCATCACTTTGTTTCCCATTGGTTCTTTTCTGCTGGGGAAATTTCCTGACTGCTTTAAATTACAGGTGTCAGCAAGCTGTGTCCACCCAGATTATGTTGTTAGGCCTGTTTGTATGTTTGCTTTTTTGTTTGTGTAATTAAACTTTTTTTTTTTTTTTTTTTAGATAATTGTAGATTCACATGCAGTTGTAAGAAATAATAGAGAGGGATCCCATGCACACTTTTCCCAGTTTCCCCCGGTGGTACATCTTGCAAAACCAGAGGACAGTGTTGCAGCCAGGACACTGACGTTGATACAGTCAAGATACAGAACATTCCCATCCCCACAAGGATTCTCGTGTTGTCTTTTTATAGCCACATCGCCCCCCACCCCACCCGGCCCAGCCCTCACCCCTGGCAATCACTCACCTGCTCTCCATTTCTATAATTTGGCCATTTCAAGAATGTTAGATGAATGGAATCATATAGTATGTAACCTTTGGGGATTGGCTTTTTTCACTCAGCACATTTCCTGGAGAATCATCTGAGTGGTTGCGCTGTGTCAGTTTGTTCCTTTATTGCCAAGTCGTATCCCATGGTTTAACCATCACCCATGGAAGGACCTCTATGCTGTTTCCCCTTTGGGTTATTATGAATAAAGCTGCTATGAACATTTTATATACAGGTTTCTGAACGTAAACTTTCATGTATCTGGGATAAATGTCCAAGAGTGTGTATGTGTGTTTTTAATGAATGAATTGCATTCAGCTACAATCAGGATGTTTCACCTACAAATCCATGTTACTGATTTCTCCTCAGTCATCAGAAGATCTGGAAAGATGGGGCCATAGGACTCATGATCCTAATGGGCCAGAGTGCCTCAGTCCCAAATCCCTGCCCAGTCCCTTTGACTTATTTACCTGCTGGGCAAGGCTCCTGATTTGCCAATTTTAGTGGGCAGAATTGGAGCACGATGAGATATCATTTAAAACACACACACACACACACACACACACACATTTTTGTTTGTGTATGCATACAGTTTCTCTGGAAGTATACTCAAGCAGAAAACACAGTTGTCTATGGGGAAGGGCACTGGGTGACGGGGCAGTGAGAGGGAATCACTTTACTATGAGCCCTTCTGAGCCTCCTTAAACTATCTGGATTAACTACTCAAAATTTTCTCATAGATACCCCTCTGGGGCTGCTTTTTCCATGTAACTCTTCTCTTTCTTTGGAGAAGAGGACCCGTGGGAATGTCCCCTCCCAGAGCTCCTGGTTGCACACAGGGAAGACCCCTCCCAGTTCTGAGATCTCTAGAGATTTCCTAACGCACACATTCCCTGATCTGGGGCTCCTCCGGGTTTGAGGGTGACCCTAAAACACCGCCATCACCATCCAAAACCAGATGACCCCTGAGGGGCAGGCTCAGACCCATGTGGGTCTCTCTGAAGCCCAGTCAGGTGTCTCTGTCCAGCCCAGGGACCACCTCCTCCAAGAAGCCTTCCTCAGCCTGATTGAAATTCAGCCTCCCTCCTTGTCAGGCAGTGGCATCACTGTGTGCCTTCCTGATTACAATTCAGTGGACACTTCCTGAACCCTTTATGCAAGCGGGCCTGTGCGCCTCACCCTGCCCTTTCCTGACCTCCCGCTAGGCCGGGCCCTCCCTTCCACAGATGAACATTCTAACGGCACTGTGCACGTGGTGCTCACTGAACCCACCCTCATGCTTCGTGACAGAGACAACTACACACCGTAGAGCACAACGTGTCATTGAGTTCAAGCACCACGTGTAGCTTTCTGCTTGCAGATGAATTCAGTGATGCTGACTGTTCTCTCTGTTTTGGGGCGGCGGGGTAGTAGAGCGTGCTCTGGCAGTGTTGGGGCCCTGAAGGTGCACTTGGGGTAACCTCCCTACGGCTTCTGGCAGACAGTGGGTGCAGCACAGGGGACACGGGCTTTGGGATCAGAGATCTTGGCTGAGTGATCATCAGCCAACTCAACCTCTGTTTCCTCCTGGAGAAATGGGGGTCAGAGCACCTCCCTGGAAGATGTGAGGAGGTTGAGGGGGAGGAAGCAGCCACAGGGCCCTCGGGCTTCGCAGGTCGCTTCCCTTGCTGAACCCAGGCTCCTCTTCCGGAAAGCACGGGCCAGCACTCCGCATCCCAGCTTTCCCAGGTGCCTGTCCCTCTGCGTGTTGATGGTCGGCCTCTCAGACTGAGCTCACGGTCGCTGGAGCCTGGTGTCCTCTGCGCTGGGCCCTGGCTTGGCTCAACCGCCAGAGGCGCCCAGCACGGCCGAATGAATGACCTCGGGGTGCTGGGAGGTTCCACATTACTGCTGGAGAGTTTGAAACCACAGGGTAGAACGTGGAGGCCAGAAGACCGCTGTAGTCAAGGGGTGCCCCCAGGCTCGCGCTGTTGAGGCTTTCTCACGCGGGCATGTGCCCCATGCCTCTTCCCCACCTACCGTGGCTGGGGCACACGGCCTCCCATGCTCCCTGTGTCCCAGGGCGCTCGTCCGATCTCACTGATACCAGCTCAAGACAAGGTTGACATGAGGGAAGCCATGTCGAGAAAAGAAAAACTCTACTGTAACTTTGAAGGACCTCTGACAAACTAACTCCAGCTGGACATGCACCTCCAGGGATCTAACTGCTCTGTAGATTTTACGATCCCTTCTTGTGCATGTACCTCCCAGCTGTGATAAGATGATAACTTTGTCTTTTTGAGTTCCTTAGAATGTGATGACCCCAAACGGAGAATCTATGCTGATAGCCATCATCAGTGAAAACTGAAAGATCTGGCGTGGCACTCCCAGTCTGTAACACTAGAAGGTCAACGGTCCTAACCCCCTCCCCAACAACCCAATGGTCTATATAACTGCTGTAAGACTTTGGGCCCTTTAAGATGGTTCTTTTGGACGTGAGTCGGCCATCTTCTCTCTTGCTAGCAAGCTGTAATAAAAAAGTCCATTTTCTCCTACCACCTTGCTTCTGACCATTGGCACGTCTTGCGGCGAGCAGAAGGCCCCACGATGGGTGGTAACAATTTGGCACCCCAGATGGGACATTAAGTCCTGCTCGTGGCCAGCCGACCTCGGACGGGCGGGCTGTTGGGTAAGTCCCTAGCGGCCGCCGAGGCTCTCTTTGTCTTGGGGGATCTGTGCTACCCGCTCTCCCGAGCCGACGCCGGCTGTCTCCTAACGCTGATGTGGTAGGAAGAGAAATGGCTACATCTGGTGGGTCGATGGGCTCCCATCTGGAGTAGGGTGAGTCACCTCGGGGGTCCACGACCGAAAACTTCCCTTCCCCTCCATCTGGTGTCTCCTCTTTGAGAAGGGGGACCATCTGGTAAATAGGGTGCCCTGCCAGAGTGGGAAGAAGAATGGGACTTCACCCAGAATCTAGGAACCAGTGTCTAGTTTGTCTGTGTCTGTCTGTGTCTGTAAAGAGCTCCAAGATCAGACGTCTTTTGCATTTGGGTGAGTGACCTTGTTAAAATGCACCTGTGCCTAAAATTGTCTAATATCTTGCCAGGATTGTGGGTTAGAGCCCCCACTGGTGAGATTTGGTTGCTGGGTTCAAGTCCCAAGGCTAGGATTGTGGGAGACGATGTAAAGGTGACAGCCGCTGGGGCACTCAAAAGGATCGGGTTAGAGTCCCGAACTCTGGGGTAGGGTTCCAGGGTACCCTGGGTTGGAGTCCCAGAGATTGGATTTCTGTATCTGTTCATGTTTGTCTATGTTTGACTGTGTTATTTGTTAAAATTGGCTGCTTGGGGACTGAGTTTCTCAGTGACTGTAACAAAAACTACCTTTTAGACTAATTTTATGAGGGTCTTTTGACTCTGAAGAAAAGAGGCACTGTTCCCTCTGGTCCTTCGGGACGTTCCCAGGTGACTGGGGACTTTACAGAGGTGTCGGGGTGTCTGCCCATGATGTGCAGGGGCCTCATAGGGACCCCTGCTGAAGAACATATCTTACTGGGCCCTCATTGTTCGTGGTGAGGCAGTCAAGCTCGTCCGGGGCTTCAATGAGCTGCACTGTGTGGGTGCCAGGACACTTAAGGGAAAGAGCCAACCCCTTGATGATTCTTGGGGGAGCTGCTCCCCCCGGCTCACTATCAGACCTTGTTTGTTACAGCCACCTTGATAAAAGCCCCCCAAAAGGGAGATAACTGTAAACAGCTGGCAAGGTAACCCGGGGTAACTTAAAATTACAGTGCCCATTTTGGGCTCTTTTTGAGCCGCAGGAGGAAGCAGCAGCCTGTCGCCTTGTAGCCCTTTGCAGGTGCAGTTGGGGGGAGACGTGGGGTGCAGGGTTTCCTCTGGCTCCTCCAGGAAGCCCTCCAATACTGAGGCGAGTTGGAAGAGCATCCAGCCCGGCTGCCTTCTGCTGGCTCACGGACTCAGCCTGCAGGACAGAGGCAGTTCACGGGCTGGGAGCTGGACGGGGCCAGTGACAGGACCTGAGGGAAACTAGAGAATCGGGCTCTGAGGTCAAAAGAAGCATTTACCCTGTGGAAGCTTAACCACAGGGGTGGGTTTACTTCAACCAGAGGCCCCCAGTTTGCAACTCTGCACCCCATTCGTTGGGCCTTCTCTGACCCTGTCGCTGCAGTTCTGTCCCCCAGTCAAGAGTGTTTTTCCGGAGACACCCCACTTGTGGGCCCTGTTCATCCACACACCCCGAGACCACCTCTCTCGCCTCCTTCCTTCTGCCGGGGGTCTTAGACCCGTAGGCCTGGGTCGTGTGTTCTCACCTGGGGGCTGTATTTGGTGTTCTTTCTGGCAGTTAGAGGGTGGGGCAGAGGTGCCAGCAGCCTACAGTGCCCAGGACGGTCTCACTGGGAAGGACCGTCCTGCGCGAGTGCCCCAGGGGACGAGCACGGGTTGACAACCATGTGTCCCAGATGAGGCCTGGGGTTCACCTAGCAGACAGGTGATGACTACTGGTGACTCTTCTGTGAGCCAGGCGCTGCCCAGGCCCTGGGGCCCGTGATCGTGAGCAAGCAGGTGAGGCCCTGCTGTCGTGGAGCTTGACTGTGGGAGTGAAGATGAAATGAGCGGCCGCGCTTTGCGTGGTGCTAAGTCTGTGAGGACGTGAATAGCATGCTGGGATAACGGCTGTAGGAGATGGACTGTGTGTTTGGATAGGTGGGCGGGAGAAGCTTCTTTGGAGCTGAACTGGGGCCTGAGCAGGGAGCGGCGACAGGGAACAGCAAGTGCAGAGGCCCTGAGGAGGGCTGAGCTCCTTGGAAGAGCACAAATAAGGCGTGACTGGTGAGGGAGGGGGTCAGGAGGTGAGGTTAGAGAGGATGGCGGGGCGGACTGTGTGAGACCCGCGGGCTGTCGTCAGGAGACAGGAAGGGGTTGCTGGGTCAGGAGTGGGCGGCGTTAGCTGGGACTGGTTCTCTGGGCCCTGCTCTTCCTCGGCACCTTTGGTTCCCGCGGGCCTGGGGGCCTTGCTCAGCTCCCCCTCACCAGGCCGCAGGGGGTGGGGAAGTGTGTGTTGACTCGGAGCTGGCCTGGTTCCCCGGGCTGTTTTCTCCCTGCTCCCCTTGTGGGTCCCCTCTCTGCCTGGGTCCCTGCAGCCCCTGCCTCTGCCCAGGGGGCTGGACCCTGCAGGTGGGTGGAGGGTGGGCTGCGCCTCCGCTGCCGCCATCCACCCCGCCATTGCACAGCTCTCACTCCTCCTTCCTTCACTGTGGCTTTTGGGCCTGTCCCTCCCGAGTCCTTGGGCCCTCCTCCCTGCCCAGCTCCTGCTCCTGAGGGCGCTGTGAAGAGTGGGACCGGCTCCCTCCAAAGCGTGCCTCCCGGAGCGCCGGACGCCTCTGTGTCAGCGGCCTTGTGCGGGACATTGGGAGTGGGAAGGGCTGGACCCTTTCAGAATTCACCATCAGTCCCTTAGAGTTCCTCAAAATGAAAGTTTATTTCTGGTGCCAATATGTTGTTTACGCTTTTTCTTTTAAAGAAAATGTGGTAAAATACGCCTATGAAATTGACCACCTACACCATTTTTAAGCGTGTACAGTTCAGTGGCATCCAGTCCATTCCCGTTGTTGTAGCTGCCACCACCACCTGTCTCCAGAGCTTTTCCATCTTTCTGACCTGAAGCTCTGTCCCCAGGAGACACCAGCTCCTCGCCCTGGCCCCGCCCCTTCCTTTCCTGGGACAGCTTTTCCTGTCTGCCTGTCTCCTGAGAGAGCAGGCAGGTGGGCTGGAAGCTCTGCAGGCCACAGTGTCCCCACGGACTTGAGTAACGCTGTTTTGATTCGTGTTGCTTATGGTTACCTCACATGTTCGGCAAATGATCTGGGCATTCTGTTGACACTAGTGATGTCAGGTTTCTTTTTTTTTTTTTTTTGTGAGCCAGATGAGCCCTGAGCTAACATCTGTGCTAACCTCCTCTTTGCTGAGGAAGACTGGCTCTGAGCTAACATCTATTGCCAATCCTCCTCCTTTTTTTTCCCCAAAACCCCAGTAAATAGTCGTATGTCATAGTCGCACATCCTTCTGGTTGCTGTATGTGGACCGTGGCCTCAGCATGGCCACTATTTATTAGCACAGTAAGCATAGGTGGCGTTGTTAGTATCATTAGTTAGTATTAGTTAGCATACTATAGTTTTGTTTGTTAGCATAGTTAGCATAGTTAGCATTGTCAGTGTAGCTAGCAGATGACCATGCTTCGGACCGCAAGTGCCACCGCTGCTGCTGACGTGTCGCCCCATGTTAACAACTATGAGTTCATTGAGACGGTGGTGAGGGGGCTCGTGCAAGGTGTGGTTAGCCCCGCCCACATCCTCTGTACTCCTGGACGGAGGTGGCCATTAAAGCTGGGCATTGAAAAGAAGTTTATAACAGACCTCCTCCAGAATCAAGCGAAACTTGGCCGTGGAAGTGCAGATTATGAAGAAACTGTGAATCATCCGAGATATTAGTTCAGTTGTTGGAGGTGATCGACAATCAAGAGTTGTTACTCCTTATGGAGTGGCAACTGTTCCCGGAGCAAACATGTATGGTTATATAGAAACCCACCGCCACGGCTGCTCTGACAGAGGAAGAGGCCCGAGCAGATGTTCTCGGCAGTTGGTTTCTGCCCTGAAAGTGATATTCTCGCAGTTGGTTTCTGCCCGAGTGATTTGTTCCGGCAGTTGGTTTCTGCCCGAGTGATGTTAACCTGGCAGTTGGTTTCGCCGCCCACTCACGCTATGGGAAAGGCACATGTCCACCGACATGAAGCCGGAGAACATTCTTCCGGATGAGGAGCTGAACATAAACCGGCAGACTTGGCGTTTCCGAGCACCTGTGTTTCTGGGCCGCAAGCTGGGGTCCATCTGCAGCTCTGGCCCTACGCCGTCTCGGGAGATCTTGTTACGCCGAAGTACCACGGTCCCAGTCGACGCCTGAG